>NC_141034.1:135000-155000 GCF_052040795.2 Danio rerio | reverse complement strand
CATGCAAACTCCACACAGAAACACTAACTGACCCAGCCGAGACTCAAACCAGAGACCTTCATGCTGTGAGGCTACAGTGAAACACCACTGCGCCACCGTGCCGCCCATATCCCTCAGATGATTTTGCTTAATAACTGATCAAAACTCAACCGGATATCTGTTCTGGACATGATCCAGCATCCATCTGCAGCTGACAGGAGGAGTCATACACACCGCATCTGTTCCAGGACAGCTGAACAACTAATCGATGATCCATACCCTCATGCAGAACTCACTGTCAAGCGTTCTGTTGGGTTTTCAGGTTAGGGTGAGCTGTGAAACACACTGAGAGCAGACGCTCAGCATCCCGCATCCAGCACTCACGGGGTTCAGGATCTGGATCAGGTCTGGTTCTGTCACTCAATTACATTTGGGTCCTGCAGCGTCTCCATCCTCACACACACACACACACACACACACACTCTCTCTCTCTCTCTCTCTCTCTCTCTCTCTCTCTCTCACGCTGGGTTTATGTCCTTCCTGGTGAGCTTCTGCACCTCAAATTTAATCATCATCATCATCATCATCATCATCATCATCATCATCATCAGCTTCTGCTCGGCTGTATGACTGGCTGATAAATGTCTGCAAGTGTGATATTATCGTCATTTGAAGAGTGTGTGTGTGTGTGTTTGTGTTAGAGGTAATGTTGGTTTTATATTCGCATTCAGCTTCATTTTTGAGCAGTGGCAGCTTTATGACTGTATTGTTTATCATGACTCTGAGTATTGTGTCTGAGATCAGATGTACACAGACCTCTGATCCTCCTCAGCACTGTCTGACTGAGCTCTGTTCAACACTCAGCTGCTGCTGCTGACGTCACTGTCTTGTTTACATTAGCAAACAATGCTAACTAACGTTACTAGCCGAACTTATAGAATTAAGGAGAAAGTGCAAATGTGCTCAAATAAACCCAACTTCCCCCCTGTGTGTGTGTGTGTGTGTGTGTGTGTGTGTTTATCTCACCACTTCTCGGGCTTTGCAGCTAAAACTGTCCCTCTGTCTCGGTCTGGGTCTCTTCTGGGCTCCCGGTTCTTCTCTCCCGGTAGTCTCCATCAGCCCGAGCGCTTTATTCCGCGTTTTGACGGTTTTCACGCTCGCTTTGAACAGCAGTGTAATATCGGCCGCCATGACTGACACGTCGCGCTCTGACGTCATTCACCGGCGACGAAACTACCGCCTGTCATCAGCAGTGCCCTACACTAGACTGCACCCTACACAGTGCACACTACAGGGTACACACTCCTCCTGCAGTTTAAGGAATAGTGTACTATTAAGGGGTTATTGAAAGTGTTTATAAACTGAACTGTGTCATCATCTCCTCATCCTCCGCTTGTTTGAGTTCATCTGTCGAACACAGCGGCAGATATTTTGAAGAATGCTGGAAAACAGACGCTGACTTCCACACATGATGATGATGATGATGATGATGATGATGATGTTCCTACTGTGCTGTTTTCCAGCATTCTCCTCTATCTAGTTGTCTTCAGATGTGTTTATCAGCACTGCAGTGTGAGTGGAGGATGAGGGAATCAAGATTATTGCCTTTCCTTCAGCTTAGTTCCTTCACCACAGCGGAATGAACCGCCAACTATTCCAGCACGTGTTTTACACAGCGGATGCCCTTCCAGCTGCAATCCAGTACTGAAAAACACCCATACAGCAGCTCTCCATGCTGTCAGCTCTCCTCTACTGCTACAACATCCCACATGCACAGAACACACCTGCACTCCCTCCGAGAACATTACCGGTCTGCTCTGCAGTTCATTTATTCTCGGTATACTCTTATTATCTCCTCCATCATTAATGAAAGGAACAGAACTGATAAAGAGGAAACTCTTCCTCAAAACATTTAAACCAGCAGCAGGACCCGCTGAGAGGAGTCTGAGAGCTGCAGGCCGGAGCGGCGTCTGGTAAACTCAGGATGAACACGTCCACACTCTGATTCTGGGGGGACGGGGGGGACATGTCCCTCCCATCCGAGGGTTGTGATTGAGGAACAGGCGAGCAGGGTCAGTCAGGTGTACAGTGTCAGGTAAGGGTGTTGTGCTTTATTGAAGGGATAATGATAATTCTTTTGGGGGTGAATTTTCTTACTTATGTTTTCTGACTTGTGGCTGTTTAGCAGATTTCACAGGCTCTCGCATTTACAATATGATTAGTTATTTTAACGTTTTAAAGTTATTTATTATGAGTATGTAAAATGTATTTTCCTGCATTTATTCTGCTTCAGGAGTCTTGATTGTAAACAACACAACAAACAATGCAAAAAATAGTTTTGAGATTTGCTGTCATTGAACCTGAGAAAAACTTTGAGAATATATGAAGAACATATCTTTATTAGTAAATTCAGCTGTATTATTTGTGTCCCCTTCAAAAAAATGCTCGAAAGGAGTTTAATATTTATTGTCCCCCCTACTGTTAAATCAGATTTACGCCCATGCGCTCTTCATCTGCAGGAGCATCAGTCAGGATCACACAGAACTGGAGAAATCTTTATCTACAGCACAGAGGTGTTACACTGAGTCCTGGAGAGCCGCAGCTCTGCTCAGTTCTGCTCCAGCCCTGATCAAACACAGCTGATCCACTAATCAGAGTGTTCAACACTAGAGACCAGCTCCAGCTCAGTCACGCCCCCAGCTCAGACACGCCCCCAGCTCAGACACGCCCCCGGCTCAGACACGCCCCCAGCTCAGACACGCCCCCGGCTCAGACACAGGTTTATTGGGCCCTCAGGGGCCTCTGGGATTGAGATATCTTGCTCACAGGAGCATAAAGCAGTCAAACACACAGAATCCATCATGTTTCAGAGCAGCTGAAGTGTGTGTCCGTGTGTGTGTGTGTGTGTGTGTGTATGTGTGTGTGTTACACTGATTTTAATTCACTTCAATCCTCTAAATGGAGCAGCGGCTCCACACACACACACACACACACACACACACACAGTTAATGTGCGGTTCTATCTCCTGTAACTGAACCATGTCAAAGGGAGCAGCGGAGACATCTTAAACATACAAGATAAACAAATAAACAAATAAACAGATAAATAGATAAACAGTGTCTGCTGGTGTTGGTCTCGGTGGACGTGTTGCTGATGAGGCAGAAATTACAGGCGGTGTCAGCAGGAAGGAAACCAGAGGATCAGAGAAACACAGAGGAACATCATGGAGACCTGACTCACACACACACACACACACACACTGAACAGAGATGAGGAGCAGACTGTGACTGACCACAAAACACACACACACACACACACACACACACACACACACACACACACACACACACACACACACACACACACACACACACACACACACACACACACAAATAAATGTGAATTTGTAGTGTTGACTTTTACAATTAGCCGTGTAATAGAAATATATGGCCGTGAAGGCGCTTTAATGGGCTCGGTTAAACGCCTCGGAGGGTCTGTCAGATCCATCAGAGCAGAAAGAGGCATTCTGGGTAATGGAGGAAGCATTTATCGCAGGAAATACAGCGGAGGAGATGAAACCCGCTCACTTTCCGGCAGCCTTAAATTCTGTAGCGATTAATCTGCCCAATTTGATTACGAAGTGCTCAAATTAAACAATAAAGAGCTGTCTAATGAGGAATTAATTATGGGGCGCGCGGGGTTTAGAGGCGGGGCTCTGAGCGCGGGAAACGAGACAAACGGCCGCGCGCTCAATGTGTGGCGGGGCTGATAGCGGCTGATCGTAAAGATGAGGCGGGAATAAATCGCGCTTTAACGGCCTGTTTAACGAGCTGACCTCCCGCAGACGGAGAGCGGCGGCAGCAGAAAACGCCCTCTCCCGATTTATCGCCATTATAGAGAGCGATGCGCTGATTTAACCGTCAGGCAGCCCGTGATTAAAAACCCCGCGGGTCACGCGCGTTCACGGAGACTGAAGAAGAGAAGAGCAAACACACACACACACACACACACACCCGAGCTCCAACACAACAACAACAACAACACAATACTCATCATATCAATACTAATAATATCAACAATAACAACAATAATAATATCAATATTTACTACTACTACTACTAATGATACCAGTAATAACATTAATAATTACTACCACTAATAATGATGCTGATAGCAATAATATTAATAATAATGATAATTATTATTATTATTATTACAACAGGCTAGTAATAGCAAATAATGTTTATAACAATAATAATAGCACAAAAAAAACACAACAGCAGTAGTAAAATAATAACAATAGACACAATAATAATAAAAGCATTAATAATAATAATGGCAAAAAACAACAACCAGAATTCACTGGGTCTAGCCGTAAAGTCAGTCTGTTTTAACATTAACGTGAATAATTAATTACCAGTTTTTGTTTTGAGAGAATTAATTTTATTTTTTCATCAGTGATTTTGTTTTGTTTCAGCAGATCCGCTACTGAGCTTTAAACCCATGCAAATCACCATTAACAAAGAAAAGACGCATATTTAAAGATAATAAAGTTTAAGAGCAAATAAACAGGAGATTAAAACTGGGAAAATCCAGAAAATCATCCGTCATATTGTCTTAATTCAAAGATGCATTTATAGCTAAATTAAAGATTTCATTAATAGATTCTGATCTGATTATTAGCCCATTATTATTATTATTATTATTATTATTATTATTATTATTATTATAGCTGAAATAAATGTTTTGTTTTTAGCGTGAATTGAACAAATTCAAAGTTTATATTTTAAATATATTTCAGGGTTTATTACGGCTTCCAGCAATCATGAATACAAATGGTGGTATTGTATAAATTAGATGATTGCTTAAAAATTCCCATTTAAACAAAATGGCATTAGTAAAATGCTAAAAATGCATGCTAAAAACACCAAACAAATAAATATTTATTGGATTATTCTGGTCTGTGTTAGTCTTTAATCTCCTGGAGAAGGATCGGGGAAATATTGGTGTATTTTCCAGCAATGCTCCTGTTTCTGTGCTGCAGCCTGTCAGCGCTTGATTTGTCAGCTTGTTATCCGCATATTAGACATTTGATTAAGTTTAATTAAGCGCTGAATCCACACACAGCAGCAGCGCATCAGGCGCGTTATTCAGCTCAGTGGCTTGAGATTAATGTTATTAACAGGTTCTGTGTGTAAAACTGCAGCTAATTAAACTCCATCCGCAGGTATAAATCAGAAAGAAAAGCAGACTGCGGGTTTACACAGAGATATCGAGTGTGTGCGCAGACGCGGGATTCATTCATCAGCCCATACAGACTTGATCGAAATATAATTTCTGTCACAAAGCGGTCCTTTTAACATTCCGACATAATAATAATAATAATAATAATGATGATGATAATAATAATAATAATAATAATGATGATGATGATGATGATGATGATGATGATGATGATAATAATAATAATAATAATAATAATAATAATAATAATAATAATAATAATAATAATAATAATAATAATATTGTGCGTGTTCATATAATAATTCAATTCAAACTGAACTTCAATTCTGAATACTGGACTGACGCAGTTTTAATCTTCTAAAACCTGTTAAGCTGCTTTGACAATCTATTGTAAAAATAGGAATAAAGAGGAATTGAATTGAATATTAGCTAGTTTGTACAAAATGTTTTCACTTAATTACAATAAACAAAATGAATGTAAACCTACCAAAATAAGTAAGGAAAAAGCACCGACACATCATGACGAAAATAATATTATTTAAAAAGTAATTGCATTAAAAAGTTCTTATTAATTATGTTTTATATTTGATCAGTGAAATTTTAGCTTTTGTAAATAGGGCGCATACTTCCTCTCACAGTTTAACTGTATTAACAGGGAATGTAGAATAAATCAGCCACTTTCAGAATATCGCGAATGAGCCCAAACGCTCGACATGCTGGACAGTTTTACAAACGGAAAGAGAGAAATAATGTCTAGAAACAACACAGCGAACTCCAGATGACGACCTTCACTATAATGTCCCGTTAAATTATTTACAAGACGGATAAACATCTAGTATTAAGAAAAATATCGTTTGTATGTGAATAATTTTAATACTATTTTATAAACATTTAGTTTATAGAATATTTTATATTTATTTAGTTGTATTTATCATTTTATAATCATTTATTTATGACCAGTTTTACGGAGATTTTCTAGCTGATCGCTTAAAACATTTTCAATTAAACATTTGTCATTAATGTTTCGGTGTGTGTGGATGTCCTGAACCCGACAGAGCTCTCATACAGCGCGGCTCGCTCGGAAGAGTGTGTAGGCCTCTATAAAACATTTGATCAACATTTAAACTTATAAAATATTACCAATGTAATTATTTATATATATATATATATATATCATTCAACCACTATACAAACATTTCATTACACCTGTAGGCCTGAATTTAAATGTTATTCTGTTTGATGTTACCTATACATTTTTTCTGTGCCAATAAATTTACTTAGTCTTTACAGAGAGAGAGAGAGACAGAGAGTGTGTTTGTGTGTGTGTGTGTGTGTGTGTGTGTGTGTGTGTGTGTGTGTGTGTGTGTGTGTGTGTGTGTGTCGTATAAAGCTGACAGTGAAGTGACATGCGGTTGCAGAGAGAGAGGGCGACACTGTGGCGTTTAGGGGCTTAAATAACCGTGAGGCATTGAGCGGCTCTTTACGCCTGATTGCGCTAATTGCTTTGAAATAGGAGACATTATCAGTAATGATTCCCGCGCCGCCTTTCATCTCCACCGAGAGCATCATCATGTTGATCACAGCGCATTCTTCCTCCACATTAAGACTCAATCAGCGCCTGTGTGTGTGTGTGTGTGTGTGTGTGTGTGTGTGTGTGTGTGTGTGTGTGTGTGTGTGTGTGTGTGTTCATACAGGGGGCATCATGTAAACCACACGAACCGCAGCACCACTTCAGCAGTTTGGGCAGCGCGTAATGGCTCACACATGTTCCGCGGCGACAGCGCAGATCCACACACACACACACACACACACACACACACACACACACACACACACACACACACACACATTCCGCATTCCGCCCGGGGCAAACGGTTCCCTCGGACTGTCTTTTGATATCCAAGGAACCTTTAAAGTCTTTTAAGTCAGAATTGACAGACTCTGCATGAAAAGGGTTAAGACAACTCTCGGAGAGCGAGCACAAAGGCTCTTTGTCTCACGTGCCTGCCTCCAGACTCGGAATCAAAGGTGGAGTTTGTGAAGTTAAACAAAGCTCCGATGGGACTTACAGTCGCTTTGTGTCGCAGTTCAGCCCTCATTTGTTGCCCTGAGATTTCAATAAAACACTATGGTAATCTCCTTTTCCACGGCACATCACTGGCCCTGGAGCTCAGTGTTTGGCATGCTAATTGCCCCGACTCTGTTTCCACACACAGCTCGCCTCTACACAAACACACACAAACACACCCAGGGCCAGGGCAGATCCTCCAGCGCTGCTCGCGGGCGGCGGGTGTGTAATGCTCTTCGTGTGTGCATGCGTGTGTTTATGTGCTCTTCGTGTGTGCATGTGTGTGTTTATGTGCTCTTCGTGTGTGTGTGCATGTGTGTGTTTATGTGCTCTTCGTGTGTGTGTGTGTGCATGTGTGTGTTTATGTGCTCTTCGTGTGTGTGTGCATGTGTGTGTTTATGTGCTCCACTTTTACTGCGGAAGGATCAAACATTCCCGCATCGCGAAACTTCAAAGCGCGCGGCACACAGCGCCGCTCATTTCGTCTAATGGCCTCTAAGTGTCTCCAAGCCTAATTACAGATTTATTCCGTTTAAGAGCCGGATGTGAGATTAAGGAAATGCTAAATTACCGCTTGCGTGTAATTTTATCAGTTACAACCAACTAAGAAAGAGCGGGAATAGGCTGTGCAGAGGGAATTAAGGCCTGGCAATATCAGCAGCAGAGACTCGGGAATGTCCTGTCAGCGTCAGCAGCGGTGCGCAGGCAGAGAGCTAGCTGGAAAGCGGCTTGTGGCCGGTTTAGAAGCGGCATTTGTCGGTCAGAGTATCCCGCAGCTCTGCAGGATCAGGGTTAAAGTTCTGGCTTTGATCCGCCGCTGCTGGCGCCAAACAACAACATCGCCGAGACTAATAATGACCCCAGCGAAACACTAATCAGCCCTGATCGAACACCACAGCAACACTGCAGCTGAAACTGTGGAGCGACACACTGCAGAGCGCAATGACATTATAACATATATGTATTAATATTATGGTATGTGCTATATTTGCTCTTAGAAAAATGGCCCTGATTATTCCTTAACAGGCTCTATTCCGAATGATAAACATTAATAATAATAATTATTATAAAAATAATAATATTGATAATAATAATAATAGGCCTACACATAAACAATATGACTTCGTGCAATGTCAAATTGTGCAACAAAATGCAGGGGATTTTCATTTTGCTCTTTGAAAACACACACACACACACACACACACACACACACACACACACACACACACACACACACACACACACACACACACACACAGCCTGCCTTCTCCAATAATAGGCGACAGCGAACTTCAGGATAAACTTTAGTCCCGCCCCCTCGCCTCTGATTGGTCAGGCGCGTGTTATTATCTTACAGTACTCCACAGAGTTACACAGCAGCATGTTCTGAGCACCGGAGCTTTATTTTACACTGAAAGCTCAGCGAGTCCCGGTGTACCGCGCATGGCCCCAGTGGTCACCATGAGTTCCCAAGCTGCAGAGGAGGATGCCGGAGTGATGCTGGCCGGTCAAACGGAGATGCAGACCCGCGTCACTGTGCAGGAGGACGCGCAAAGACCGAAGATTCTCCCGTTTAGCGTTGAAGCTCTGATGGCGGACCGTAAACCGAGCCGCGGGTCACCAGATGCGGATGCGCGCCTGGCGTTTTCGGTGGAGGTTCTGCAGCTGCCGGTGAAGGCGGAGAGCCCGGAGCGGAGCACATGGGTACCGGCGGCCCGCTTCTCCCCCAGTGAGTAACAGTGATGCTCGGGCAGAGATCAACAGATGCGTGTGCGCTGACATCTGTAATGACGAGCGCTTGATTACTGGGCTGACCGGGTTTCTGTATCCGCACCGTCCCTCATTATAGAACAGAGACGACCCGAGATATGGATATGCATGACCTCAAAACAACATTAGCAGCGTTTACTTGACTGTGAACAGTGTTGTACTTTGACAGACATTGGCTGATATTGTGATTTAGAATTTGCAAAAATACTTTTCTGAATTTATATAAAATTATTTTGTTAATATTACAGTAATACTAATCATATTAAAATGTGAAATTCTGACAACTTTACCCAAATACTGTTGCGGATAGTTTCATGCATGGATATTTAAAATAAATAAATAAATATGACAAACTTTTTCAGTTTTGCTTTGCAGCAGAAATGTGGTGTAATGAGAGCGAGCTCAATATTTCCTCACCTTCACCTGGTAAACATTACTCTGTTAAACACAAGGAGATATTTTGAAGAGAGCTGGAGACCTGTAAGTTAGCCTACCTCCAGTCAAAGCTAGTATGGAAGTGAGCTGTGACAGTTTTCAACATTCTTCTAAATATCATCTGCTGTTCAACTGAAAAAAGAAACAGATAAAGGCTGTAAACAGGCAAATGGAGAGGATGGACCGGGCTGTCAGTACTGTGGAGGAGACGGGTCGGCTCTGCTCAATAACTAATGATGTATTTTAGAACTTTAAAACACTTTTTAACCACAAGCACCGACAGTTGATGATGATTGTAAAGACCTGTGTTTGTTTTGTTGACTTCAGGTCGTCTCAGTCCTCCCGCGTGCCCTCTGAGAAAACACAAAACCAACCGGAAGCCGCGGACACCGTTCAGCACGGCGCAGCTGCTGGCGCTGGAGCGGAAATTTCGGCAGAAACAGTACCTGTCCATCGCCGAGCGGGCCGAGTTCTCCAGCTCCCTCAGCCTGACGGAGACCCAGGTCAAGATCTGGTTCCAGAACAGGCGGGCGAAGGCCAAACGGCTGCAGGAGGCCGAGCTGGAGAAGCTGAAGATGGCCGCCAAACCCCTGCTTCCTCCAGCTTTCGGGATTTCGTTTCCCGCCGGCGCCCACATCCCGGCTTACTCCGCCGGATCACACCCGTTTCACAGACACTCCGCGAATGTGAGCCCGGTCGGACTGTACACACACATGGGATACAGCATGTACCATTTAGCATAACACACGAACCGGACCGGCTCATCTCAAAACATGCAGAAAAGTGACTTGTGAAGTTTGCCGCCAATTCCTTCCCGGTAAAAGAGGATCTAGACTGACTCTGACGGTGGCGCGTCTCCTCGCGTTCAGTGTGTGTGTGTGTGTTTGGCCAGAGGTAGGTCGGGGGAACACACCGTCTGCATGAGCTCCTGCATTCATAGCAATGCGTTAATGACCCAGATGATGAACTGTAACTACAGCATTTTATAAATAAACTCTGACTGTTGTTTGGGTGATTCCCTTCGGAAGGGATGCCTGAGCTGTAAAATATTGTACAGATGGACAAAAGCAGCATTTATATGATGAATATATTTCTTAAATAAATTAATGACGAAAGGTCAATCTTCTCCACATGTTCTAGATTATAGGAGAGACTGTGGGCATTTAGAAAAACTCCAGAAACTGTAGATTAAACAACACCTGTCGATGAAGAAATCCTGCACAGCTTTACAGCCTTACAGAAAAAATCCCAAATAAATACAATAATACTGGAAGAGCAGAGCCGTGGTGAAATATGTAGACCTCTTTACAGCTCTGCACATGATTAATCGACATTACTCTGATATATACTCTGACATTACTCTGATATATACTCTGACATTACTCTGATATATACTCTGACATTACTCTGATATACTCTGACATTACTCTGATATATACTCTGACATTACTCTGATATACTCTGACATTACTCTGATATATACTCTGACATTACTCTGATATATACTCTGACATTACTCTGATATACTCTGACATTACTCTGATATATATACTCTGACATTACTCTGATATATATACTCTGACATTACTCTGATATATACTCTGACATTACTCTGATATATACTCTGACATTACTCTGATATATACTCTGACATTACTCTGATATATACTCTGACATTACTCTGATATACTCTGACATTACTCTGATATATACTCTGACATTACTCTGATATACTCTGACATTACTCTGATATATACTCTGACATTACTCTGATATATACTCTGACATTACTCTGATATACTCTGACATTACTCTGATATATATACTCTGACATTACTCTGATATATATACTCTGACATTACTCTGATATATAAGGTTCAGCAGTTCTCCTGCTCTGTGCACTTTGTGTTGTGACCCAGCTGATCTACAGGAGTCTGCGTCAGTAAGCAGCAGCAGCAGAACAGGCAGCCTGGTGTTGGGCTGAAAGTGCCTTTAGGATGTGGTTGTCCGTCAGCCGGCTGGAGTATTTCCACAGCTGCTGCTTATTGCTCTGGAATAACACTGTCGGGGTTTGATGGCGCCAGCAGCATCTAGAGCACTTCCAGAAGATCAAACAAGCCTTCAATTAAAGATTGACTGAAATTATACCTGAAATGATGTGACAGGAATCCTCTTACTAGTGGATGAACTTACAGCAAACGCCTGTAGAAGATTAGATGAGAATAATCCAGCATTCAGGCACATGCAGCAGCTCAAGGGTAAAGGGATATTCACCCACATGTACATTCACTCGCTTCTCACTCAGGTGGTTTCTACTGCTGAACACAAAAGAAGATACTTTGAAAAATGTTAGAAGCCTCTAACCACTGACTTCCATTGTTAAAACAAATATATTATGGATGTCAGTGTTTACAGGCGTTCAGAATAACTCTGTGTTCAGCAGAAGACATGTCTATGATTAATTCAGTTTATCACATTAATTTACCATTTTGGGTAAACTATCCCTCTAAATCCCTGTGAAATCTTAGTTCGGCTTGATTATTTGGGCGATTGTACTGATATTGCGGATAGTTTTAATCAGATATGCAGCAGTGTTGAGTGTTTAAGGCGGCCTGCAGATCTCCTCAAACCGAGAGAAGCGCGCTGTGCAGAGGGAGAGATCCTTTATTGAGATTAGATCAGCTAAAGATCCATTTCTTTACGGTCTCCGTGAAAGTGTAACCGGCCAGAGTCCTCACCGCTGGAGTCGCCGCTCGGTAATTAATAAAGGGCCAATAATGACAATACGGTGAGAATCACACGGGTGAGCGCGCGGCCTGAAAGGGGGACCCGCACACACAAAAGACCTGAGGGGGATCCGTGCTGCTTTCAGGAGAGCCGAGTGTGTGTGTGTGTGTGTGTGTGTGTGTGTGTGTGTGTGTGTGTGTGTGTTTCACGCCCCGGGCGAACAGCGAAACAAAAGTCACTTGTTTTATCATCCAAAATATCACAACGGGAAGTTTGCAAAGAGAATCGGCGCTTCATTTCTCTGGCGCCACGTCTGTCATCCTGTGTGTGTGTGTGTGTGTGTGTGTGTGTGTGTGTGTGTCGCACTTCAGGGCCTATTCCACACGTTATATTCGCACATCTCTTCATGTATTTAAATTATAATAAAATCCAATAACTAAACGTGTGTGTAGAAACATCTTGAGGTAAACTGAACTGAACACACACACACACACACACACACACACACACACACACACACACACACACACACACTCTGTAGCGGCAGATCTGCTCGTGTTGATCTCGCAGGTTCTCTTGAGGAGCATTGAGAGTTGTGATGTTCCAGATAGCGACTCCAGTCTTCCACAGCATCTGTCAGTGAGAGACTGTACATCTGTTCTGGCAGATCATCCCAAAAATGAAAACTATATGACCATCACTCTCCCGTTATCTGTTTTAAACCTGAGTTTCCTCTGTTGAACACAAAGGAAGATATTTTGTAGAATGCTGATGACCCTCTGACTTCAATAGGAAAACAGATGATCAGACTCATACGGGTTTGCAGTAGTGAAGGCGAGTAAATGTTGATGTTCTGGTGAACTGAAGGTGATGTTCAACACCAGCTCCATACGAGGCTTCAGCTGGAATACTGCTGTGCATGTGAATCACAGTGAACTGAAGGGGATGGATATTACAAAAGAAACGCTGTAATCAACATCAGATGATTGCAGTTATTATTGTATTAGTGAACCCGCATCTGTGGACTCAGTTCTGCCCTGCACTGAAGCGCCCCCTCCCGGCCAATGCAGCTATAACCTCCTCTGTCCAACATGCAGCACCGACACCACTGATGATTAAACTGGAGAAAAAGATCGTCTTCATTCGTCTCCATGACTTAATAAACACACAGCCTGGGGTTCCAGTCATTTATTTTACTCATGAAATGGACGATGACCTGCACAGAAAACTGAGACCGTGCAAGAAACGTACAGTCGTACAGGTATGTAGACAAGAACTAAGACAAATGAATGAAAATAATAATCCACTTTGCCATTGTTAGGAATAAGACCACAATTATCTCATAATCCCATTATTAAACTTTATATAAGCCTATGCAATGCGGTTTATGAGTAAAGCTGTTTGCTTCCACTGCTTTAAATAAAAGTTGCTTTACTCAAAACTAAAATAAACCAATACACATCTGAAGAAAAGCACAAGACAAGAGAGAGAGCTGACTGATGATCATGCTCATGAACACATCACTTTACCCGAAGATTACACTCAACAAATCCCCTCTCTCTCTCCAACAGAGCGTCCTGCTCGCCTGACCACAGAATTAATGACACAAACAGCCTGCTGGAAACAAACAAACAAACAAACAAACACACAAATAAAGAAACCCGTAAAAAGACAGATCACATGAAGCCTAATGAGTGAGTATTCATTGAGATGTAGCCTCTGCTGTTTATCCTTATTTACAACAATAAAACTAAAATCCGGAAGAACGATGGAGAAACTGCCCGAAACCCTCAGCAACCCCCCGCTGAACATGACCTGTTATTGGCAGATGTAGAAGCGCTTCAGTCTTCAAATGCTGAACTACACAAGTGAAGGCTGAGAGAGAGCGAGCCCTCCTCATCAAACTGTGGAGGTGGAGGATGCTCTGGCCTGCAGCGGCGCCTCGAGAGCTGACCACCCCAATCTGATTGTGCTGTTGATATTATTCATTTTAATGCACTTACATAATTTACAATATTTCAGTAAATAAATAAACAGCAGCCAGTTAATTACTGTGGATTGATTGGTGCCACTGACAGCTGATTCACTGCCTCTGCCCGATCATCATTGACAGCACACACACCTTCAACAGACAGCAATGGCAATTTAATTGTACAATAATGAATTAATACTGGTGAGACAGTTATTCAACAGTAATGGGCAACTATTTAATGATCAATTATTCTATAACTGCTAAAGAATTTGCAATAGTATTTGATGCAATTCCTACAGTGGACTTGTTCAGCTCTTATCCGCTAATTTATCCTCTGAATCAAATCCTTTGCATGCTAATCAATTAAGTATCAATGGTGTGGAAATTATAGACAACACATTTAATAACTGCTACATTAAAAATTACGCAGAAGCACACTGTTGCCCAAATGCAGATGCTTATGGAATTGCTTATTTGAGCAGATTGAGTGGGAAAAAGTTTCACCAATATTATTAAAGAAGAGGCAAATAAAGCAACACATTTAATTATCCACTGAAACAAGTTGTTAATAATGTTTTAGAGACATGGAATCTGCGTGCACTTTTTGTGAATTAGAGGACTTGTTAAAACACCTGTTTTATGAATGCACTTATACACAGATGTTTTGGGTTGAGGTTGAATATCTTAAACTAATAAAATTAAAAATTCGGTTTAAAATTCTGTTTTCTTGTAAAGACATTTTTTTAGATGCAATAATAATAATAAATTAATAAAAATAGTTTATTAATTTAATGATAATATATGGGATATACACAAAGAAAAGTCAGAAGAGAAGTCTAATGTTTATTTGATTAAAATGGATCTTGAGCATTATATCCACACCCTAAATGAAGCAGGTGTGCAGTACTGGAGTCCTTGTCTAATGCGAGGTTTCTGTAATTCCTCTGTCATTTCATTTATTCTTTTTTGTTTTTTTAATCTCTACTGATTTGTCCTTTGATGTGGAAAAAGACTTTTAAGCACTGTTTTCCTCACTTTTGTATGCTATTGTTCTTGGTATGGAATAATAAAATAAAATAAAAAGACAGCAATGGCAATGTTATATTGAACTTACAGGTACATCAACAGAAGAAGCTGTATTATTAATATTGTGGCTCAGAAAGGAATCTGGATAAAGGATAATATTAGGGTCTGTATAGTGTGTGTGTGTGTGTGTGTGTGTGTGTGTGTGTGTGTAGTAATGTCTATTGTGTAGTTTGTTCATTGGTTTGTTTTATTATTTAAATCATTAATCTTCATTAATTTTAGACATGGCAGATGCTGTATGTTCAATAAAAGAGTGTGAAAATAACTGAATAGTTCTATATATATATATATGAGAAGTGTTTTATATTGGTTTTTGTGTGGTTTGCACATGGACTGAATTATTTTAAAGAATAAACTGCGACATTTCAAGAGTAATTAATTAAATGAAATAAAACCACATTATTTCATTTACCAGAAACAACAGTATAACATTACACTGAATTCGTTATCTGTTGCGTGGTCTCTTCTGGCCACCCTATGAACATTTTCTGGGCGCCACCGCTGAGAGACCGGCAGTGCAGCTTTCCACCGCCAGGAGGCGCCGCCACACCGCGGGCTTATTGAATGTGTTTATCTTCAGAACACAGCTTGGTTCATTTAACTTAAAGCATTGCGCTGTCTCACCCTCATGTTTTCAGCACATGCTGCAGTAAAGCGGCTCTGATATTTATAAAGCGCTATAATAAATAAAGTTGACTTAATCCACCTTAAATGTCCCCCATAAGCAGCAACAGCATCTGTCATGCGAGCGGTGTGTGTTGTGTCTAGCTGCCCATGTAAACCATGATAGTAATAACACACACACTGTTGCTGCTCCTCCTCCTCCTCATCATCATCATCATCATCATCATCCCGGCTCATTTGTCGGAATCCATCAGCGGGGGCAAACTGATCTGAGTTACCCGCTAATCAATCTAAACACGACCATCACTGAACTGTGCGTAATGACGTATGAATTCTCAGCCCACGTGATCAAGGCTGCACCTGATGAAGACACACCTTCAGCTCCACGAATATTAGCAGATCTATTACTGCACACTGCCAACTCATACACAACTAATACATAAAACACTTCACTCAGGGCAAGAGGAGGCTCTAACATTACATTTATTTATTCATATAACATTATATATATATATATATTTATTTATATTACAATATTTACTGGAGTTATTGTCAGCTGTGCTGTGCGTCCGCTTCTCAATCACATCGAAATGATTTATCCAAGACTGACTTTCCATTGTGTGTGTGTAATAAGAGGATAAACTACTGAACACTAGTGTGTGTGTGTGTGTGTGTGTGTAATAAGAGGATAAACTACTGAACACTAGTGTGTGTGTGTGTAATAAGAGGATAAACTACTGAACACTAGTGTGTGTGTGTGTGTGTGTGTGTGTGTGTGTGTGTAATAAGAAGATAAACTACTGAACACTAGTGTGTGTGTGTGTGTGTGTGTGTGTGTGTGTGTGTGTGTGTAATAAGAGGATAAACTACTGAACACTAGTGTGTGTGTGTGTGTGTGTGTGTAATGTCAGTCAGGAATGGCCACACCACATCTGCTTTGGGTCAGGTGAACTCATCAGGACATTAGTTCAGTTCAGTTCAGTTCTGTGTCGTGTCGTGTCGATCTGCCTGATGTTCAGTTCTAAACTCTTCACAGTGGTTGAACCGTGGCCGGTCTCCATGATCCCGCTCTGCTGCTGTGTTTGAGAGCTGTATTAAGCCGCCGGCTCTGAGAAATCCTCCAGTTCGCTCTGTCGTCTGTCAGCGACTCTGGGCTGTGAGCGGTTCTGGACTCTGGGAAGCAGGAGAGCTCCAGCGCTGACTCCAGACCTGCAGATGTGGATATCTGCTGTCATGAGACGGAGATGCAGATCTGCTGCCAAACACTGAGCTGAAGTAGGTCAGGCATTAGGTAACACACACACACACACACACACACACACACACACACACACACACACACACACACACACACACACACACACAGCTGTCCTTAATCACACACTTTATTCATTAGTGAAGTCAGACATGGTGGAACAGTGAAACACACGACTGAGCCGAGACGTAACCGAGCCAAGCATGAGGATATATCTGAGCGATGACTGCTGTAAATGTAGATTATGCATGTCGTGTGTGTGTGTGTGTGTGTGTGTGTGTGTGTGTGTTGTGTTAATAAACATGCAGAGTAAGAACAGAACAGCCCCTGCAGTGTTCCTGACGCTGCGAGATGAAGGAACGCCATTCTGCTGATTTCCTCTGGAATTTCTTCCCTTGCCAGTGGAATGCAAACACACACACACACACACACACACACACACACACACACACACACACACACACACACACACACACACACACACACACACACACAAACAGAATATAGAGGTAAGTGCTTGTTTATCATGTTTTACTGCAGTATTACGAAGCTTTTGGTGTTATGTGACTGATGTGTGTGTGTGTGTTGATCTTGGTGTGTGTATTGTTGTTGTTCTCAGAAAGAGAGTGTGTGTGTGTGTGTGTGTCCACTCCTCAGTCGTCCTCCACGAGCCGCTGCAGTCGGTCCTCTGTGTATCGAGGGCTGGGGTTTCCTGTTTCCAGAGCCTCACAGTCATCAGTGAAGAACACCAGATCCTGCACACACACACACACACACACACACACACACACACACACACACACATTGAGAACTGCACTAGCTGACAGTAGTCTTGTATCCAGGTGTTATGAACACAGATAATATCTGCTCTTCTAGTTGCTGATCTGGTGTCAGAAGTGTCTTTATGAAAGGTGAAGGCCTCTAGATTTTGCTGATTTGAGCTCAATAAATCTGATCATGTCTTGATGTTGACTGATTTGATGAGGACAGTGCGCTCTGACTCTGCTCAGACTAAAGTGTCATCACTGAACAGAAATAATGTCCAGTATAGAATATAAAGTCCTGCTGCAGTGGAGACAGAATGAATATTGTGTCTGACTCCATCATGAGCTTGGAGGACTGCATCCATACATCTCTGACATGACTCACATCACTGATTAATAAAGTCATCTGGAATGAAGAAGAAAGCTTCAGCAGGATCCCAGAGTTCATCAAGAGTCTCTGTGTTCATCTTCAACACCTCCTCCTTCATCAGCTCAATAATGTTGATGTCTGGTGACTGGGCTGGCCAATCCTGCAGCAGCTTGACCTTCAGGAGCTTTGATGTGGAGGCTGAAGTATGAGCAGGAGCGCTATCCTGCTGGAGAATTGTCCCTCTCCTGTGGTTTGTAATGTAATGGGCAGCACAGATGTCTTGATACCTCAGGCTGTTGCAGATCTCTCGCACGCCCCCATACTGAATGACCCCAAACCATGATGTCTCCTTCACCAAACTTGACTGATTTCTGTCAGAATCTTGGCTCCATGCTGGTTCTTCTGCAGTATTGGTGATGATTGGGATGCATGCACAGAGTCTGTGTTTGTGTGTGTGTGTGTGTGTGTGTGTGTGTGCGTACCCGGTGGCAGGCGCGGCTGATGATGTTGAGCAGTGTGTGTGTGCGGCGCCTCAGCAGACGGACTCGTGGTCGCTCTCTGCAGAGTTCAACTGGAAGATTCTCCACAACATACAGAAGATCCCGCAGTTTGGTCCTGATGCAGGAGTTCTGCGCGCACACACACACACACACACACACACACACACACACACACACACACACACACACACACACACACACACAGAGTATAAACACTGAAGAAGCTTCATTAAGCTACAGCAGAGCAGATTGATTGTAATGAAACACACACTCACATGCGGGTCCAGGAACACCGTCGGCAGGAGCACTGCGCACGCTTTCTGCAAGAGTGACAGGTTAACACACACCTTTAATCACACACACGCGCGCACAGACAGACGCACACACGGATACACACATTTATACAAACACACACACACAGACACTCACATAAACTCACTCACTCACTCACTCACACACACACTCACCGTGCGCACAGTTGTGTGTAGTTTGTCCAGAATAGTCGTGATTTCTCTGCTGAGCTCCAGAACGCGCGAGTAACAGGTCGGTGGCGCGCAGCTCGTGCACCACAGCAGACTGAGAATACAGCATAAGCAGAGTGTGTTGCGTGTGTTCATCATGGTGTGTGTGTTTGTGAGCAGAGCAGAACTGGAGAAACTGCCCAATAGTGCCTATACACAGCAGTAATATCGCAGCAACACCAGGGGGAGGAGTTTCGCCGCTGTGGGCGGGGATAAGGGAGTGGCATAAACAGAAAAACTGACAGGAGAAGCGCTGATTGGACAATAATCTGCGACAGAACACACACACACACAGAGACGGTCAGTGCTCATATACTGCTTTATTAAAGTCTTCAGATGATGAGTACACCTCCTGAGAGTCCACACACACACACAGAGCACTGAGAACACGTGACTCTGCTGGTGTTTATTTTGATTTGTCTGTCTAGTGTAGACTGTAAATCCTCTTGTGGTGTTAATAACGCTTCTAAAAAAGCCAGTATAAAGCTCGTGTCGCCCTCTGGCGGCCACACAGCAGCATAACAGCGCAGAACACACACACACACACACACACACACACACAAAGCTGTAAGCTGCAGGTGTATCTGACTCAGGTGATCAGCTGATATGAGTATTGAACATGCACACTGGAGGATGAAGAACTGTATTGAGATAACACACGTCTTTACCAGGACAATAGAACAT
>NC_141034.1:125000-130000 GCF_052040795.2 Danio rerio | reverse complement strand
TCCTCCACCCGCTGCGCCCGCTGCTCCTCCACCTTCCCCTCCACCGCCTCCATCTGCCCCCGAAGGACCCCCAGCAGCCGCCGCTCGCTGCCCCCCGACAGGCGGCCCTCAGCATGGGCAGTGGACAGCAGAACACACACCACAGCCCTGAAGAGCTGCACGCGCACACACTCCTGCGCCCGCGCCGCACGACATACACACGACCACAGCACGCTGAACACACACACACACACAAACACACACACACACACAGACATTTATATATGTATAGAGGCAGAGAGAGACACACACACACACACACACACACACCTGTCGAGCGCTTGATTCATGTTCTGTGGATCCTCCAACAACACAATATCCACAAACTTGTCTTCAAACTCCGCCTCCTCGTTGGCTAATGCAGTGATGTCACTTTCTCCCCCGTCTGGCTCCGCCTCCTCATCAACACCGCTCCTCTAGAAATGAGCAGAGTCAGTCAGACGCAAACACTGAAGGAGACAACACGACACGACACAACACAACACGACACGACACAACACGACACAACACAACACAACACGACACAACAGATAACAGATGATGATGATGACAGACCGTCAGTGCAGCACGGCGCCGCATCCGTCTGCAGAACAGCACCACAGCAGCCAGAGTGAGGAGGAGGAGGAGGAGGAGGAGCAGACACACACGCACACCTGTCTGAACACACACACAAGAAGGAGATTACTGCATATGTATAAAAATGTGTGTGTGTGTGTGTGTGTGTGTGTGTGTGTGTGTGTGTGTGTGTGTGTGTGTGTGTCTGAGTGTTTACCTGCTCAGGTGTGTTCACCATCAGGGTGAAGTTAGCCTCCACTGGACCAAACAGGTGAATATCATTCTGGAACACAAGTGTGTGAATTCATGAAGCGCAGGTGTGTTTGTGAGACAGACAGGTGTGTGTGTGTGTGTGTGTGTGTGTGTGTTTACCTGTGTGGTGTTGGAGAAGGTCAGGAACGCTGGTAGATTCAGAGCCTGGTCTGTGTTTGCTTTCACACTCATTCTGTACAAAACCACAAACTGAGAGCCAGCTGCACACACACACACACACACACAGAGCATAGTGAGTTATGTGTGTGTGTGTGTGTGTGTGTGTGATCTGCTGTGCTTGTGCAGTGTAGTGTGGAGATCAGCACAGGTCAGTCACTGACACGACTCAGGCTGTTCTATGTGTGTGTGTGTGTGTGTGTGTGTGTGTGTGTACCTGTCAGTGTGTCGCTGCTGAAGGTCTGGTATTCGCCCTCCTGCAGGTGTGTGTGTGTGTGTGAGTGTGTGTGCACTAGTGTAAGCTCAGACACAGAGTCGTGGATGCAGAGCTGCCAGAGGTCGTGACCTTCCTCAGGGTTGCTGACCAGCAGGGTCACGCGCAGATCTCCACCTGCGTCCAGCTGAAACACACACACACACAACATGAACACACACTAGCAGAGAACACACACTCACATAGAGAACACACACCTGAGCGCACTTGATGAATGAGACTCCAAACGCTGAAGACGTCTCCCCTGCCATCTGTGTGAAATCACACACACACACACACACACACACACACACACACACACACACACACACACACATCAGCAGTCTGTCTCTCCACACACAGATGACAGAACAGTTGAATGACTGACAGATGTCACCACACGTCATACCTGATGGGGCGTGTGTCTGACTCTCTGCCTCGCCCACTGACCATATAAGGCGTGGGGGGCGGCGCCTAAGAGCGCATCCTCTTTATAAGGCTGAGGAGAGCCGCCTGCTCCCCACTCTGAAAAGCAGAGAACCAGCCTGTAGATCTTTCCTTACAACATCATCAACACACACACACACACACACACACACACACACACACACACACACACACACACACACACGAGGCCTTAAAGGAGCATTAGAGATCATCTTAAGGAGGAAACCTGTGCTGGTGTAGTCCTGCTCGGGGTGTGTTGTGGTTGTGTTGAGCGCATCTTCAGTTCGCGCGCAGAGCAGCACCGAGAGCGCAATCACGACACTCGCGCGCATTTCAGCAGAGTCCTCGCAGCGCCGTTTCTCTCCGCGCCTCACATCAGCGCACGGCCGCTTTCAAACGCTGCAGATGACGGAACAGTGTGAATCTCTCGTTACCGGATGCGGAGAGGAGCGCGGTGCTGCTGTTTTTTCCATTTCCGTTTTGTGCACGCAACTTTTCCAAAAGTTGTAAACTGTGGGAAGCCCCGCCCCCTTGCGCACTTCTGATTGGCCCAGAGATCAACATTCCTCAAGCGAGGCGGCGCTTCTATTGGCCGCGAGCGCTGCCAGTCAAAAGTAAGAGAAGAACAGTCGCAGAAGCGCGGAGAGCGGCGGATTCAGGGAGATGCTCGGTAACGCGTCGTCGGACTTCTGCTCCAGCAGTGTGAGGGTGGAGGTCCGGCCCGTGCTGCTGTGGGCTCCGGTAACCGCCGCCGCGCTCTCCGGTGTCTGTGTGGCGCTCGTCATCGCGGCGCTGCTGTGCGCTTGTCACCGGAAGCGGCTGCTGGACATCCGAACACTGGTAAACACACACACACACACACACACACACACACACACACACACACACACACACACACTCACACACACTCACACACACTTATCAAACTTAAATTATTTAGTGTCATGTTTAGGTTTACAACAACACATTCCGAAGAAGAGACAAAAACAAGACAGCTAATCATTAATTAATCACTGCTGATCACTCTAATGATGGTGAAGATGATGATGATGATGATGATGATGAAGATTATGTTGATGGTGATGATGATGTTGATGGTGAAGATGATGATGGTGAAGATGGTGAAGATGGTGAAGAGGATGTTGATAGTGATGATGATGTTGATGGTGATGACGATGATGATGATGGTGAAGATGATGATGGTGAAGATGATGATGGTGAAGATGGTGAAGATGATGATGGTGAAGATGGTGAAGATGATGATGGTGAAGATGGTGAAGATGATGTTGATGGTGATGATGATGATGATAGTGATGATGATGATGATGATGATGAAGAGGATGGCAGTGATAAAGATGATAGCGGTAGTGACGGAGGTGGTAATGATGATGATGATGATGATTCACAGCAAACGTGTGTGTGTGTGTGTGTGTGTGTGTGTGTGTGTGTGTGTTAGTGTACAGGAGTGTGTCACCGGCTGCAGGATCAGACTGTGGGGGTCAGTGAGAGTGCTGCAGCGCCCCCTGCTGATGGAGATGTATGTACTGTATGTTCACTGCAACACACACACACTCTCATGCTCATCTGCTGTGTTTATAGCCTGTCTGTACTCTTTAATTAACTGTGAATAAACATACACACACACACACACACAGCTGTCATTATTTCCACATCACCGTGTGTGTTTCACCATGGTAACTCTGCTGTCGTCAGGAGCCGCCGCGGATGCTGAGCAGTGATGTGGCGGCGTTCGCTCTGAAGGCCAGAGTGGTGTATCCCATCAACCAGAGACACAGAGTGAGTGCTGACCTCCAGCCGGACACATGACCACCATGCTGCTGCTGACACGAGTGTGTGTGTGTGTGTGTGTGTGTGTGTGTGTGTGTGTGTTTGATGAATGTTAGCCGCTAGCTGATGGAGCCTCGAACCCTTCCCTTCATGAGCTGCACAAACGCCAGACTCCGCCCAGCCTGGACTCCGCCTCCTCGCTGACTGATGATTGGCTGAGCCAGGAGAGGGGTGATGAAGATGATGATGATGATGACAGCAGTCAGTTCATGTCGTCTAAAACACACACCAGCCACATGTTCAGGAGAGTCCAGCATTACGCTCAAACCCCCTGCCACTCACGGTCAGTCAAACACACACACACACACACACACATATATATATACACATACACAAACACACACACATATATATATATATATACACACACACACACAAACAAACAAATATATATACACGCACGCACACACACACACACACACACACACACACACACACATATATACACACACAGACACAGATGCGGTTCTGCAGTGTTGCCAGTTGCAGATGACAGCAGCTCTCTTGCCTCAGTCAGTGTTGATGTGACAGAAGAGCACAGCAGAAGAAGAGCTGTCAGTGCAGACGGTCAGAAGTGTGTGTGTGTGTGTGTGTGTGTGTGTGCAGGGTCAGTTTGCTGAGTTTGACTCTACAGGAACTACGAATCCATACAGCACATCTCCAACAGCAGAAATACAAGGTAACACACACACACACACACACACACACACACACACACTGTCTGTGCGTGTCATCCCTGAGTGTTGTGTAAGTTGAGGGCTGATGCAGAGCTCAGGTATGAGTGTGAGCGCAGCTGCTGTGACGAGTGTCTCAGACTCTCGCTGTGGGGTCACACACTCCTCCTCCGCCTGCAGTGTGTGTGTGTGTGTGTGTGTTCTCTGGTTGTTCTGCAGATGTTCCTGCGCGCGCTGTGTGTGTTGCTGAGTGGGACAGAGAACACAGAGCTCATACAGCAGCAGCAGCAGGAGGTGAGGTGACACACACACACACACACACACACACACACACACACACACACACACACACACACACACAACTGACACCTGTCTCACACCTAGACTGAGCACCTGTTCACTTTGCAGGAGGTGGAGTCTCTGCTGAGGGGCGTGTCTGTGGATGTGGGGGTGGAGCCACACACAGTCATGTGTTCAGTGGAGGAGGAGGAGCAGACAGGCAGAGAGCAGCTGCAGCGCTCAATGCAGACGGTACACACACACACACACACACACACACACACACACACAGAGCAGCTGCAATGTGTTCATATATGCGATGTGTGTGTTCATATATATATATATGTGTGTGTGTGTGTGTGTGTGTGTGTGTTCAGGCGGTGAGCTTTGCTCAGCAGCTGCAGCGTCTCCTCCAGGATCTCCAGCGCAGCGGTGTGTGTGAGGAACTGCAGCGTGGTGTGCTGGTGTGTGTGCGG
>NC_141034.1:110000-112500 GCF_052040795.2 Danio rerio | reverse complement strand
TACTCTTTACTAGCCGCAGATCGTGTCCGTAAATGACGCTTAACGAACACATTGCTGCTACAAAACATCTACAAACAGCTACACAAATAAAATAAAATAATACATTATTCCATATGAATTCATAAGCTTTAACATGGTCCAAAAATAAAGGTGTGATTGTGAGAAATGATCATTTAAACCGGAGATGATCCAAAAGATCAATTATTCTGATTTATTATTTAACTTTTATTTTTTCCTTTTCATATAATATTGTGTTTCTGGAGAAAGATGTCACAGAACAGACATGTTAAATATAAATTAACAGATTTATTTTCAGATATTCATTATTCCTATCGCTTAATTAGTTCATTCAGGAACCCTGCGGTTGCTGTGCTCCTTGCCAACGCAAGATTCGTCCAATTAGGCGTCGCTCTGTTCCGATGCTGGCCAATCATAGTCCAATCGGACAAAGTCATCAGCCAATCATTGTTCAGAATCAGCGCGCTTTACCTGACTAGTTATAAGTGAGGAATTTCGCGCTCTTTGTTACAAATCAATATTTGTACGCGACTGTTTAAACGGAAAACTACAGCGATTAATATCGATCAATACCTGGAAATCTGCCGAGCCGCCACTGACTGCTTCTGAGGTGAGAGCCCGAGGATCGAGTCTGAGGTAAATATAACGCCACCGGTTCTGAGGAAACTCTTCTCAGCCTCCTCGTGTTGGGTTATCGGGTTATTGCGGCTCAGGTGTGACGGTAATATTTAATAAAACTGCATTTACTGTGGATTCGCCAATGACGTGACATTCAGCACCAGTGAAGTGAAACATTAGCCTGATTATAGGAACTATGAGGACTGAAATATGACCACACTCGTCATTGTCACTGAGAATTTCGTCAGGTCATAAGTTATTCATTTTTTATTAAGAAATTGCCTGAACCCGGGTCATTAATCTCCGTATATAACGTAAATAGGTAATATTATCCACAGGAGAGAAACATAAAACTTTAACCACAGTCTGAGTTTGCTCAGTCCCCTGTATTCTTGACTAGTCGCCTCAGTGTAATATTAACACCTCCCCTCAGTGTAGTATTGACTAGTCCCCTCAGTGTAGTATTGACTAGTCGCCTTAGTGTAATATTAACACCTCCCCTTAGTGTAGTATTGACTAGTCCCCTAAATGTATTCTTGACTAGTCGCCTCAGTGTAACGTAATATTAACACCTCCCCTCAGTGTAGTATTGACTAGTCCCCTCAGCGTAGTATTGACTAGTCGCCTTAGTGTAATATTAACACCTCCCCTTAGTGTAGTATTGACTAGTCCCCTAAATGTATTCTTGACTAGTCCTTTCTAGACCATTTTATAATGCTCAGGCCGTTCACCAGAGCTTCGTTCACCAGAGCCAACTTCTCCAGCACATGTTCTACGCAGTGGATGCCCTTCCAGCTGCAACCCATCTCAGAACCGTCAGCACATCAGCTGTTTTTTCTAATATGACACACTTGTGTCTCTTTTTCAGTGCAGAATCAGATTAACACACTCCTGCCTGTGTGTGTGTGTGTGTGTGTGTGTGCGTGCGCGCGCGTTCGTGTTGGTCAAACCCTAAAGGACAGACCGCCTTCACCAGAACACACACGCATACACAAACCTGAGAAACAAAGGAGGGAAACATGACTGAGCCCTACAGGTGATTCACACACACACACACACACACACACACACACACACACACACACACACACACACACAAGACAGACAAAGTCACACATACATTATGTCCTCACACACACGGTCATTTTAATGTCATACCTGCTTTTGTTTGTTTGTGTGTGTGTGTGTGTCTGTGTGTGTGTGTGTGTGTGTGTGTGAAAGCAGCTCAGAGGATGACAGCATCTCCCTGACAGGAAGTGACTTTGAATTCCAGCTGAAAACCTCCAAGAGGAAAGTGAACTCAACACAGGGAGTGGCGGTGAGGACACACACACACACACACACACGATGGTGTATATATATAAGTGTGTGTGTTGTAAGAGTTTCTCTCTCTCTGAAGTCTCCTAACAGGGTTCATCGTCGGCCGGCCAGTGCTCTGAGCTCCAGCCAATCACAGGCTCCGACTGACTCTGAGGGCGGGGTCTCTACAGCTTACCTGTATGAAGCCGTGCGGAGTGGACGCAGCGCACTGACGGTAAGCACACACACAAACACACACACAATGGTCAGAACTTTCCTGCACTCCGCTCTGATTGGCCGTTTCTCTTAGACGGTGATTGATGATTGGCTGGAGGAGTACCAAAGAGACAAAGAGGCGGGGCTCCTGGAGCTCATCAACTTTGTGGTTCAGTGCAGCGGCTGTAAAGGTGCGTACCTGAGATGATGAACACTGCTGCTGATCACACACACACACACACTGTCTGCTCTGTGCTGTAGGTGTGGTCAGCAGAGAGATGCTCAGCAGCCTGCAGAATGCAGACATCATCAGTCACCTGACCAAAGAGTTTAACGAGGTGAGACGCAC
>NC_141034.1:95000-105000 GCF_052040795.2 Danio rerio | reverse complement strand
CTGTGTGTGTTTGTGTGTGTGCAGGCGTTTGTGTGTGTGTGTGACCTGCTGCTGGTGTTCTGCAGACCCCCTGAGGGGAGCATCTCTCCGCTGCAGCGCTTCAGTCCTGACGAGTCTCTCCGAGCAGAAATGGCCTCCTTTGTGCTGGACTATGTGTTCGGTGATGAAGATCTGACGGGTACACACACACACACACACACACACACTGATCTCACAGCAGAGTTGAGGTCTTTCCTGTAAAACATTATAAGCACACAGTGTAGTGCGAGGTTATTATAGTTAACGAAAACGAATGAAAAAACGAAACTAAAATGCTAAATAATTGCCGTTAACTGTAATAAAAATGAAAACGAGAGATTTTTAAAAGCTAGAACTAACTAAAACTGTGTTGTGTTCATATGAACCTAACTGAAACTAAGTACAATTCCAGCAGAAATGGCCTTCGTTTCCCTCATTGTAAGTGTATTAATACTGTTAGCCTTTCAGCAGTGGGTCTGTTCACTCCGCGCTGCAGGTGTGTGACCCGTACAGCACCTCAGAGTCTCTAATCCTGCTGCCATTGGCCAGATCTCTGTGTGAACTGATAATACTGCGCATGTGTGATTAGTGAACTGAACACAAACAGCACATGACGGCCCGCTGCGACTGTAAACTCCGCTCATTTCATCAGAAAGTCATAATGAGATTTAAATGAGTGAATGCTGCTGCAGTCGGGCTGCAGAACTCCACTGTGAGACACTCGTCAGGTCAGGCAGATGTTTCTCTCGCTGCAGTGATGACTGCTGAATACATCATTTTGGTTTGTTGAGTGCCAACATGGGAGGAATGGCTCAAAAGATCCGGTTGGTGTTAAAGATCTGAACATCCCATCACTACTGTGTATTTAACCTCAAAAGCAGCCTTGCACACACGTTTTACTCCAGACTGCTGTTGTATTCCAGTTAGAGGAGGGTTAGTTGGCAGTGGTAGATGGCGGTGTTCATGAGTCCTCTGAATACATGTGTCAAAACAGATCAGGGGTCGCCACAGCAGAATGAACTGCCAACTTACCCAGCACATGTTTTACGCAGCGGATGCCCTTCCAGCTGCAACCCATCACTGGGAAACACTCATACACGCACTACAGACAATTTTAGCCTACCCAATTCCCCTATAGCGCATGTGTTTGGACTGTGGGGAAACCGGAGCACCCGGGGCAAACCCACGCCAACAAGCGGAGAACATGCAAACTCCACACAGAAACACCAACTGACCCAGCCGAGACTCAAACCAGAGACCTTCTTGCTGTGAGGTGATCGTGCTGCCCACTTTATCAAACAATATTTGTTCTGATGATTTTGAATTTTTCAATCAACAAATTTCCTTATTTAGAAAAAAACTAAAACTAATAACAAATCCAAAACTGTTATAACCTTGGTGCAGTGTCCTGGTCATTGCAGAGGGTGTGTGTGTGTGTGTGTGTGTGTGTGTGTGTGTGTGTGTGTGTGTGTGTGTGTGTGTGTGTGTGTGTGTGTGTGTGTGTGTGTGTGTGCAGGTGAGGATGAGGAGATGATGACAGCGCTGCTGCAGAAGAGGAATCATTTATCAGGATACTGTAAACTCATCATATACGGAGTTCTGGAGCTGCAGGCCGCCACCGACATACTCCGATACTACCACAGGGTGCGTGCGGGCGCACGTGTGTGTGTGTGTGTGTGTGTGTTCTTGTCCATCTGTCTCTGTGCGTCTGCATGACTGTAATGATGCTGGTCAGATGTGTTGTTCTGCTGATTAATGTCACCGGGTGTTGATTGGAACAGTCCCACTGAGAGTGTTTGAGAGTTTTCTATAATTGTGCGCGCGCACACACACACACACACACACACACACACACACACACACACACACACACACACACTATGGTCTGTCATCATACTGTGGCGAGAGCGACCCCTACAGGCTGATATCTGTGTGTTTGGTGCTGCTCTGAGTGTGTGAGTACAGCACTAGAGTGTCGCCTGATGAGGGTGAATGCTGCATTAGTGACGGAGCCGCCAGCAGTGCTGCAGGACATCATCATCATCATCTTCATCATCAGCATCAGTGGCGGCTGCAATAATCATCAGTGCTGATTTAAACACATCAGTTCAATAATCCAGCCATGATGTTGATCCTCATGCAGGACTGACGCCTCACTCATACCCTGATGACGAGAGAAACACAACACCACACACACCCTGTTCTGTACATGTGGACAATTAATGGAGTCTTCTTTTCAAAAAAATGTGTGTGTGTGTGTGTGTGTGTGTTATAGTTCTACAAGGATTTCGGTGACATTATTAAAGAAACTCTCAACAAATCCAAGATGATCAACTCAGAGGACAGTGCCAGAACCGTCT
The DNA here is from genome assembly GCF_052040795.2 of Danio rerio. Lineage (NCBI taxonomy): Eukaryota > Metazoa > Chordata > Actinopteri > Cypriniformes > Danionidae > Danio > Danio rerio. The sequence continues at coordinate 102,622 of NC_141034.1, read as the reverse complement.
GCTTGTGCCTGCAGCAGGTGTGTGTGTGTGTGTGTGTGTTTTCATTTGTGTTTTTGTGTTTATCATGTCTCTGTTCATTGTGTGTGTGTGTGTGTGTGCAGCTGTACGCTGGGCTGGATCTGCAGTGTTGTGATGGAGAGCTGATGGAGATCCGTTTGCTGGCGAAGAAACTGGCCATGAACTTCAGCATTAACCTTCGTCTCGTGCGCAAACCGCTGCTGTCCTTACACCAGTGCGTGTTCACACACACACACACACACACACATACAGACTCACGTCCTCATTGTTCTGCTCTGTTTGTGTAGGGATGGCATCCGTTTTGCTAGTCAAGGGCTTGAGAAGGGTGAAGCGATGAACCTGCAGTTTCTGGAGATTCTGAGTGAGTTCAGTTTCAAGCTCCTGCAGCCCGAACGCAAGCAGCTGTGAGTATCTGACCCGCTGAAGCGGTGTCCCAAATGGCACACTATACACTGCACACTCAGCAGCAGAGATTATGTATGTAGTGTCGTCCCAGATGCAACACTACTGATTATTTTACTTAACTATTCCCCTGATGACGTCTGACGGTTCCTGATGTAGTGAAATAAATGACCAAACCACCCAATAACACCTGCCCTGAGTATAACCGCATCACCATCAGGAGGCGCTATAACCACTCCTGTAGGAGAACATGCTCTCACAACCCAGAGCAAATACATGAATCCAGCATGTGCCCGATAGCTCCGCACCTTCCGCTACATGAGCACAGCCGCGGCTGTTGAGTGTGTGAAGGGTTATCTGCACAGCAGTGTTGTTCAGCCGCTCAAATCTCCTGCTGGTAGACTGATGTGGCTTCATTTCCAGCAGATGATGTAGATGTATATTCAGTTGAACAGCAGAACATCAGTAGACAGCGCTGTTCCCCTTGTTATATTCACACTGGCTCATTTCTGGACACTGACAGCCTGATATTGTTCACCGCTGCTCTGAATATTCACTCTGAAACAGCATGTCAGTGTGGCTCAGTGCTGCACGCCGCCGGCCGAACACTCAGCAGACAGTAGTGTCTTTAGCACCGCGTGTGAGAGCAGCGATCCTGCATGCAGGAAATATTGACCATCATGACGAGTTCTGCTGATATAACACTGTTTCTCATTGTTAACTGTAGAATTATAAAGTACTGTAGAGTTCTCTTACAGGTCGATGACATGATCTAGTGGCTCTCTGTCATCTTGACGGCCCGTGTTCGTGATTTCAGGAGGCGTGGCTTTGGACGGCAGGGGTGGGACTGTGTTTTAAAGACATTATGCTGAGCGGTTATCATTGTGAGAGATCACCTACTGCACCTCTACAGTTCTCAGTGAGAACATTATTTATTTACACTGTTTATACTACAAAATGGGGGTGAATAGTGCGCAAGTGTGTGATTTGGGATGCACCTCAACTCACTGGTTCACTCACTTCATTGACTCTTTGATTGACCCCCCATTGACTAAATAAAACGGATGACGTGACGGCGCCTTTCCCATCGAACGCACAAACTGTCGCAAAACGGTGCAGAAAGAGTCTGGGCATGTGCAGAAAGACTTCCTGATGGAGCCAGAGGCGGAGCCATGGAATCAAGCTTCCAATCAAACGCTTGTACATCAAATTAACCACGCCCCCGAACTGCACATCTGAGCACCCGTATCGCACTATAACACAGCCTCATTAATAAATATATCAGCACTTACATTTAAAAACACGTAATAATACATGAATTATTAAAGACTGTGATGTGAATATATGCTGGACTGCAGAATAAAGCCTCTCTCACACACTCCAGCCTGAGATCAGCACAAAACATATTCCTCTTCTAACAGGGATGCTGGTATTTATCGTCTTCAAATAACGTGTAAAATATGAACAATAACATAAACAACACACACGTTTATATTCTTAACTAATAATCAACAGGACCCAGAGCATACACTGCATGCACCGCTGTACACCCTGCCACATCCCTGCACTGTACACAATAACCCTGATCAATGTGTACAGTACACTGAGCAGCATCCATACTCTACTGAGACAGGCCGGGGTGTCAGCTGCTGCACAGCGCTTCTATATTGATTATTATATCTTTGCCTGTGTTTTCATTTGGTTTATTCGATGCCTTAATATCTGGGGGAGAGGAATGTACCTTCACTTGAATGTTCATTAGGAGTTTTCAGACAGTAAATGATGTTTGTAAATAATGGATCACATGTACAGCTCTATTAGTTATGAGATTCTGCTTCTAGAACCTTCATATTCATAACAGCACATTCAGCAGATGAACTCAATCACATGCTGAAACTCAAAATGCAGAGACGCAAGCTGAGGAGAGACAGCAGCAGGAGATCAGCTAACAGTAGTTTGGTTATTCAGACGGATGGGTCAGCCTCTCTACACATACATCCACATCACATTATTGACGAGTGTATTCAGTAAGATTAACATGATAACCCATCTGACCATCTTCAGCTCACGAGTGTGTGTGTGTGTGTTTATGACCGACTCTTCATTTCAGGTGTGTGTGTGTAAGATCTTGCTGTCTGCAGTTTTGCTTTGTTTTCTCACACACACTTTATTAATCTCCCACAGCCGTCAGTAATGACCACCGACAACATTCACCTGTGCTGACATGACCTGTGTGTGTGTGTAGGCTGATGATTCTGCGGCGTGTGTGTTCCTCTGTGCTGAACAACAGCTCTGTGAGGATGTATGAGCGATCTCTGAATTCAGGATCCAAAGAAACAGCAAAAACCTCTGAAGCCCCCGTCAGCAAACGCAGACGCACACACAGTCAGTACACACACACACACACACACACACACTCATGCGGATGGTGTGTTAAAATATTTGTGTTTGTGTGCAGGTTTGGAGACGCCGGCTGTGATTTCACACACACACCACGACACTGACGACGAGTTCACAGACAGGTTCATCACTTTACTGTTGATACACACTTATAACCCAATGCACAACACACACACATCCTCACACACACTCACTCTTCACCCTCTCTCTCTGCAGGCCCGTTCACATGAAGAGTGTCAGTCGTCCACAGTCCAGCCCGCTCTCTCAGAGCCTTCAGTCTCATCTCGGCACGTGAGTGTGTGTGTGTGTGTGTGAGTGTGTGTGTGTGTGTGTGTAGTTCTCGAACCCTATTATAATTAGACATGTCCGAAAGTCAGCATTCTGCCATCACTGATGGGTGTGTGTGTGTGTGTGTGGGTGTGTGTGTGTGTGTGTGTTCAGACTCTCTCTGGGCCATGGCGATGGCTCAGATGAGGATGATGATGATATTGCAGATTACAGTGATGAAGACTCAGAGACCGGCATCACTTTGGTGAGTTTCAGCAGGTTCATGACAAGTAGAGTCATCTTCATCACCATCCTCATCTCTATCTTCATCATCCTCATCTTCTTCTGTGTCCCCCACAGCCGTCCACTCACGGCTCCACGAGTTTCCTGGAGGATCTGTTTGTGTAACGCTGCTGGAGCTTCAGTGTGTTTATGGCAGCGTTTGTGCAGTGTTCACCTGTTCAGCTGTGCGCGCGTGTGTGTGTGTTCAGGGCAGGTTCACTGAGTGTTCTGATTGAAGTAAATAAAGCACAGTTACTCCCCTCTGTCTCTTGTCATTGTGTTTCTACACCAGCAGATTTCACTGAGCTGTGTGTGTGTGTGTGTGTTTAAGCAGACAGCAGCACTGATCCTGTTCCTCCAGTCTGATCAGGGGATGGCACACGCACACATCTGCTGTTCCTGCCCTCTGAGCTCTAGCTGTCCCCGCAGCAGCTCCGGCCATTACAGTTTCTGTCGTTCTTTCTCAATTAATAGTTCGTCTTGGGAGTTTCCCGCGCAACACTTCCTCTGCCGCGGCGGATGTTTTTAACTTCTTTGTTGTGACGTCACGTTGTTTTACCGCCGTTTAAAGAGTTAAAATGTTCTTTCCGTTCACGTGACACCAGATTCTCGCGCCATACGACGAGCCCCGCCTAGACGCTGCACGCTAAGCCGCTCTCATTGGTGGAGAGCCCGGACAGACTCGCGCCAGTTTTTGCAGCCACACTCGAGTGTCTGTGCTTCAGTCTTCGGGCGGAGAATTCCCTCTGTAATCTAGAGTCTTCCTGCGCTTCATCTCCGGGATAAAGATGGCCCCGAAGGATTATACGGCGGAGAAAGGTGAGTATGGGTCCGGAGACCAAGCGGGACCGAGCATAGCGTTAGTTTGCGCGCTTCTGTCAAAGTTGCGCGTCACTCAATAAACTGCGGCCCGCGGATCATGAACAGCTATACTGATGTGTGTGTCCGCCCGTGTGCTGCACTTTACAGCGGCTTTACACTGCCTTGTGTCGGTAACAGCGGGTTTACTCTGCTCTGTGTGTCGGTAACAGCGGGTTTACTCTGCTCTGTGTGTCGGTAACAGCGGGTTTACTCTGCTCTATGTGTCGGTAACCGCGGCTCCACCGATAGACTGCTGTTTCGTGAGTTTCGCGCGCTCTCCGCAGTTCCCGGATGGAGCTTCTGGACAAAGAGCGGCGGCGCGCGGAAAGCACGTGCTTGATTCAGAGTTCACGCGCTTGTTATCCGTTAGCAATAAGAGCAGATCTGTGCCGGGGTGTTCTCGCCTGCACGCGGGTGGCCGGTGCTGTAATGTACGTGCATGTTAAAGCCTTAAAGCACGGTGTGAAAGTTTCATTGATTGCGTAATTAACCGAGCGACCCGAACCCACCCCAGAGCCTCGGCGCGGTCCGCTAACAGAGTTGGGTCAGGGCTAGGTTCGGGTTGGTGTTAGTTTAGGGTTATCCGTGTTTTTTGCACGGCACTAGTTTGTCCAACGCGGAGTGATCGCGGAAGCGCGCGGCTACGGTGCGGCTCGGGGCCATGTGCTTCTTTGTTTACAAAAACAGCAGTCATCGATGGCGTTACACGCGCGTCACGATCAACGAAAGGTAAAATCGAGGCCAGTGTCGCCTGTCGGACCGGGACACGGACTGCAGAGACGCGATCCGGTTTATCGACATGTTTATCTGAACTGAAGTGTTTTATTCGACGCGAGGCTGTTAGACGCGTCGAAGCTTCGTCAGGCGTTTGTTCATCCGCTTATAATGAGCGCGTGAATGTGTGTAAACGCGGATAAAGCGGCGTTTCTGCTCCGGGTTTCGAGGATTTTTGCTTTCATTAGTTTGTTTACGAACACGATCAGTATCACGTGACTACTGTTTATCAGCGGGCCCGCGCCTCTGCAACTTTTCTCAAACACACACCACATAACCCTAACTAACAATACTGAACGGTTAGCGTTTTCTGTAGGAGTTTTAACTGAGGATGGTGTGTGTGTGTGGTGTTTCTGACCTGTGTGTGTGTGTGTGTGTGTGTGTGTGTGTGTGTGTGTGTGTGTGTGTGTGTTCAGAGAAATGTAAGCGGTTCCTGCAGGAGTTCTACACTGAGGATGACTCCGGGAAGAAGATCTTCAAGTATGGTGCTCAGCTGGTGAGTGCTGGCCGGTGCTGCACATCTGTCTGTGTGTGTGGAGGTGTCGCTCGCTCACAGGTGTGTGTTTGTGTGCAGGTATCTCTGGCACATCGGGAGCAGGTGGCGCTGCTGGTGGATCTAGACGACGTGGCGGAAGAAGACCCGGATCTGGTGGAGAGTGTGTGTGAGAACGCCAAACGATACACAGCGCTGTTTGCAGACGCCATTCATGAGCTGCTGCCGGAGTACAGGGAGCGGGAGGTGATGAAACACACACACACACACACACACACACACACACACACACACACACACACACACACACACACACACAGGGTGCTGCAGTGAAGAAGGGTTCTTAAAGGGTCAGTGTTGAGCTGTTGTCAGTGGTATATGTGTCCCACACTGCTATAAACACTATTAAGACACCTATATTTCACTAAAAAGTGTAAATTGGTTGTTTTTGCGTTATTTCAAGCAAATTCGTACTTCTGGTTTGAAACCAATTTTTGAAGCTTTGTCACGGTCATGACATAATAGCGTGTATTCCAGCGTGCAGACTGAGCGTCTGTGCCAGAGTGTGTCTTATTACGTCTTACAGTGTGCTGCATTAATGCATGAGTAAAGCTTGGTTCAAACCAATCAGCGCGCTCTATTGTGCAACTTCATTAATATTCATTACTGTCACAGTGTTTAGACGGCAGAGACGCCACGTTGTGTTGGCAAAACAAGCGTGAAGTGTTGCTTTTATAGTTTGCTGCAGTGAAGTTTTGTTTTCATTTTCTCTCTGTGAGAGCTCAGCTGGAGTCACGTGTGGATTAACAGTGTACGCGACGCTCGACAACAATAACTTACGTGTCTAAGGAGGATTATTGTTTACCTGAGAGCTGTTCTCATCTGCAAACGCTGAGAGCCGGATTCGCTTGTCGTCTCCTCTTAATAAAGACGCGGCTCTAGTTGCTGGTGATTGTTCTGTCTCTACAGATTTGGTAAGTGAGCGGCCGGTGCTCTTTGTTTATTCAGTTTGTTCGTATCGAACTAAGTTAACGATTGCATTGAGTGTACACATGTTAGCACTACAACCAAACTTTACCCTCGTGTAGGGTTTTCACCGCATTTAGTGACCGGAATAACACACGCGGCTTTCTGACGCTACCTGCCGTGTGCATCTAAGTTTCCGGGAAATGCGGAGGGTTTTTTTCTCTCATTCGCCGTGCGGTGTCAAACATTGCATGAAAAATACACGCTTAGAGCAGCTCCTCCAATCAAATATCTCGTTTGTCGCGAGGGGCATGAATGAATTCCCTGAATGAAAGAGCCAAACTGCAGTTAAAGTCCAACATTTAATAATCTGGCAAATAATTCCACTACAGATGTGCATGTAGGTTAAACACCATCACTTTCTCCTGTGTGTGAGTGTATTTTGACTGAAACTCGCGCGAGCCCAAATAGACACTCCCACACCCTCCCACTTTAGTTCCTCCAACACTTCCTCCTAAACAGAGCTGGACACGCCCACTTTTCTGACTTTTTCCAAAGTAGAGTGAAAACACCCTGCTGAAACGAGGGGGTCTCATGGCCCTTTAAAGGTGTGTTTGTGTGTGTATAGAGCTGCAGTGTGTGTGTGCTATTGCTCTGCTCCTCATCTACAGCTGTAAAACACTGAAGCGCTCCTCATACACCACACACACTCACACACACACTGACTGCCCGCTGCTGCTGCTGTGTGTTTCAGGCGGTGGTGAAGGACGCGCTGGACGTCTACATCGAGCACCGGCTGATGATGGAGGTCAGAGGTCGCGACCCAGCAGACACACGTGACCACAGGAAGCAGTACCCGCCCGAGCTGATGCGCAGATTGTGAGAAACTCCTCAGTTCCAGCACACACTCCTCTCTAGTGCAGTGTAGGATCATCTCACACACACACACACACACACACACACACACAACATCCACTCCGCAGCAGGTGAGTTCTGCTCGAGCGCTAACACCACTACAGGCGCACGCTCATCTGCCTCTTACACCACAGCAGAGTGTGTGTGTGTTTGTGTTTGTGTGTGTGTGTGTGTGTGTTTGTTTGTGTGTGTGTGTGTGTGTTCTGTCTGTGGGTATGTTGAGTCTACCGCTCTTCAACTGTTT
>NC_141034.1:70000-92500 GCF_052040795.2 Danio rerio | reverse complement strand
TGTGTTTCAGGCGGGCATCATGACGTCTCTGAACGCTCGCTGCTCCATCCTAGCAGCTGCTAACCCGGCGTACGGCCGCTACAACCCGCGCAAGAGCATTGAGCAGAACATCCAGCTGCCGGCGGCGCTGCTGTCCCGCTTCGACCTGCTGTGGCTGATCCAGGACCGGCCGGACGCAGAGAGCGACTTGCGGCTGGCGCAGCACATCACATACGTGCACCAGCACTGCCGGCAGCCGCCCACACACTTCACCCCCATCGACATGAAGCTCATGAGGTGACTAGCGCTCCGCCACCGTTAGCCATAACACTGTGTGTGTGTGTGGGGGGGGGGGGGGGGGGTCTCCCCTAAACCTTATTGTCTTCAGTTGGTCTTCAAGTTCTCCATCTTTCATTCACACACACCGACCTGCAGAACAACACACACCTGAGCTGAAGACCACACTGCTGCTGCACACCAGAACACCTGTGTGAGGGTTATCATACCACACACACACACACACACACACACACACACACACACACTCCAGCTTTACCTGTACTCTGCACACCTGTAGACCAGAGACTGACTGTGTGTGTGTGTGTGTGTGTGTGTGTGTGTGTGTGTGTGTGTGTGTGTGTTTCAGACGCTACATCAGCAAGTGTAAGCAGAAGCAGCCGGTGGTGCCGGAGTCTCTGTCGGACTACATCACTGCGGCGTATGTGGAGATGCGGAAGGAGGCGCGGGTCAGTAAAGACACCACCTTCACCTCCGCCAGAACACTGCTGTCCATCCTGCGGCTGTCCACTGCACTGGTGAGACTCACACACACACACACACACACACACATACCCTACTGTCCGTCGTGCTGATCAGACACACACACACTCTCTCTCGTGGCTGTGTGTGTTAAAAGTGCTGTTTGTGCAGGTAGTGTGTTTCCTCTACTGTAGGAGCAGCACTTCACAACACACACACTGCTGCTAACACCGTCTGATCTGTTGTTGCCGTGACAACTGTTGTCTTGTGCCTCCGCCTTGGTTTTGTCGCCGTGACGACTGTTGTGTGGCGGTCAGCTTTGCGGGGTGGGCAGTCAGCCTCCGTGTGGCCGCTGTGCAAACCCATGCAAAACTGAGCGCTGCGCTACGCTACACTGATGCTACGCTAGCCGGCGCTGAGAGGCGGAGACTTGGGCAGCTGCCGTCATTCCCAGAAGGCATTGCACTTGTCTCGGTCTGACAGTGGCGGCACAACCCCTCCATTCACCAGAAGAAGAGTGCTGAAGGTGTGTGTGTGTGTGTGAGTGTGTGAGAGCCTACTGTAACGTCTGCCATTGTATAAAATAAATGAACACACACACACCCTTACAGTCCCCGATATGATACACATTACAGGTGCACCACACACAGCAGACATCTAGTCCTTATTTGTGTTCAGAATCAGCAGGAGATACAGGCCAGAGCTGTGCGTGCGTGCGTGCGTGCGTGCGTGCGTGTGTGTGTGCGTGCGTGCGTGCGTGCGTGCGTGCGTGCGTGCGTGCGTGCGTGCGTGTGTGTGTGTGTGTGTGTGTGTGTGTGTGTGTTCAGCAGCACGTGTTGTCTCTGTTAGAGTCGCTCCGTCACTCAGCTCAGTGGTCCAGCAGCTGATGGTCAGAGCTGCTCCGGGCCGGGTTCATCTGTATCTGCTCAGAGCATCATCAGTGCTGGATGAACACGAGCGCTCTGAGCTGGTCAACACTCAAACACACACATGATGAACACCGAGCGTCAGCAGTGCTGGATCTGTTCAGGAGATCTGCCCGTGTGTCACTGCAGCCCAGAGGACTGAACCCACAGAACCACAGCAGAGTCCACTGAGCTGAGCCAGAGCCGCTCTACTGAACACCAGCACTGACGGACACACACAGGGAGGGGGACGACCACGCTCCGGCACAGTCCAACACAAGCTGACCTGTGTGTGTGTGTGTGTGTGTGTGTGTGTGTGTGTGTTCAGGCTCGTCTGCGTATGGTGTCGGTGGTGGAGAAGGAGGATGTGAACGAGGCGATGCGTCTGATGGAGATGAGCAAAGACTCTCTGCAGGCGGACCGGAGCAGCAGCAGCAGGTGTGGATCAGCGGGTCACTGCACTGCGGTCACTGTGATGATGATGATGATGATGATGATGATGCTGATGCTGAGTGTGTGTGTGTGTGTCCCGCAGAGCTCAGCGGCCGGCTGACGTGATCTTCTCTCTGCTGCGGGAGCTGTGTGGAGAGTCCGCGGGCCGCAGCGTGCGCGTGTCTGCAGCGGAGCAGAGGTGTGTGTCGCGCGGGTTCACCCCGGCGCAGTTCCAGGCGGCGCTGCAGGAGTACGAGGAGCTGAACGTGTGGCAGATCAACCAGGCCCGTACACGCATCACATTCGTCTAACACATATGCACACACACACACACACACACACACACACACTCGCACACTCTTGTGCTGTTGTTGGTTCTGTTCTGGAGTGTGTGCTGTAAATAGAGCTGGCACTGACACTGTTTTAATAATAAAGCTCCTCCTCCTGCTCCTCCTCCTGCTCCTCCTCCTGCTCTGCTGTTCTGACTCTGCTCCTGTGTGAGGGTCCGCTGTTGCCTGTATATTTGCGCTTGTTTGTTGTTGTTTATTTTCTGCAATAAAGATGATGACCGTCTCTGTCTGAGCCTCGGCTTTATCACTGTACTGAGATCAGCCTGTGCTCCACTGTTCACAGTAGTAGTAGAGGCTCGTTTCCTCTCTGTGTGTGTGTGTGTGTGTGTGTGTGTGTGTGTGTGTGTGTGTGTGTGTGTGTGTGTGTGTGTGTGTCAATCAGTCAGTACAGCACCTCAAAGTCTCTAATTCTGCTGCCATTGGCCAGATCGAGCCGCTCCTCCTCCAATCACAGCTGGACACGAGCCGAGCACACGCTGAAGAGTCTTCATTGAACACTGTAGTGTCGGTAATCGCATACTTGTGCACTATTCTACGCCATTTTGTAGTTCAAACTGTGTAAGCAGTGTGTTCACACTGAAAACTATAAAATCATTAAGTGCACTTTAATCACCCGGATGCTGCACTCATTCAGCCGGTATAATGAAGAGTGTAATGATGGACACTTCACGCACTCAAATACCGCAGGTTTGCTTACGTAGCGGAAGGGGCGGAGCTATCGGACGCACATGTTGAATAACTTTATTTATTTTGGATGGTGAGAGCAAAATTCTCCTACGAGAGTGATTATAGCGCCTCCCGATGGTGAATGCGGCAATACTCACGGCAGGTATTTGATCATTCGGTCGTTTATTTCACTGATTTGGCGACCGTCAAACCTCATCAAGGAAACGGTTTGAATTTCCGCTTAGTAAAAAACATTAGTGTGCCATTTGGGACAACACTACATACATATACTTTCCTGTTGAGTGTGTAAGTGCAAAAGTACATAGTGCATGAGTGCATAGTGTGTAGTGTGCCATTTGGGACGCAGCTAATGTTTTATTTCTGCATTAGTGATCGCCAACGAGTCTTTTTAACCGAATCTTCTAAGTGAACTGGTTCAACTAGTTCACCAAATCGAACTGAATCATTTAATAAGCGATTATCCACAAACTACTTATAAGCATGTGTGATCTCCCTCTGAGTAAAAACAAACCAACATACAGTGAGTTATTGAGTTATATCACTGAGATCAGCTTAAAGAAGCGGTGACCCGGTGTTACTGCGCATGCGTGATTCGGTGAAATCAAACCGCGCACATGGCGGCCTGCTGCGACTGATCTACACCGCAGCGCGGGTGACTCGAGGGCTCATGAGAGGGTCTGGAGAAGCGTAAGTTTATTTCATCGCAGAAAGTCGTTATGAAGATTAAATAAGAGAGTCATGCTTCAGTCAGAACTGGACTAAGACACTTGTCAGATCACGCTGATGTTGAACTGATGATTGCTCATTTCTCATCTGTTGAGTTCAAACATGGGAGGATTGGCAAAAGATCCGGTTCACGGTAAAGATCCGAACTTGCACCTAACAAATATCCTTATTTACAGAACAGCAACTAAAACTAACACAGAAACTAATAAAAAACTAAACAAAAATTTAGCGATTTCAAAAAAGAAAAGCTAATAAACACGAGTGAATCTGCCGAAAACTGATTAAACTGACTGAATCTGAAAACAAAAGGTCAAAATAAAATCTAAAGCTAATTAAAAATCCAAATCTACTATAACCTTCCGCGACGCGCTCCTGACGCTGACCTGGCGACGCGACGCGCTCTATTGTTCCGCCGCGCCCGGGTGCGCGTGCACGTGTTTACCCATCCCGGGACAAAGAAAGGTGCGAGTCCGCCCGGCTCCTGCTCTGCTCTGCTGTCTGGAATTTATCTGTGACCATGAAGATGATGAAGGTGGTGATGAAGATGATGAAGGTGGTGATGAAGATGATGATGGTGGTGGTGGTACTACTGCCGGTGCTGTGCGGTGCAGCGCGAAGCTGCGCGGAGTCCCGCCGGGTGTACGCGGAGAATCACGGCTCCATCCCCGCCCCGCAGACGCTCATCAGCGGTAAGACCCGCAGCCGAACACCCTACAGCTGGAGGATATCTGAGTACAGCACAGGGCAGAACCTTTACAGTCTATGGGTCCATTACTGACAGCTGATTATTAACTTTCATTCACTTCATATGACATTTACCTGCACGCAGAGTGTGTGTGTGTGTGTGTGTGTGTGTGAACATCAGTTTAATGAGCACTGAAGAAACCAAACTGCAGCGAATCTGGCCGAACACTGAGCATCCCACTATTACACAGCCGCATGTGTTCAGCAGAATTCTGGAGCAGATGTGTTAAGACCAAATAAAAGAATTAAAATGTTGAATTGTTTGTTCCTAAAGATGTTCAGTATCCAAAAACTTTAATAAATCAGCTTCCATCATCATATTTGACCTTTATATACTGAGAAAATGGATAAAAATCATTAGTGCTGAGCGCTGCGTATGAGCAGAATAAACACACACGCATACACACACACCCACAGACACACCTACAGACACACACACACACATACACACACACCCACAGAGACACACCTACAGACACACACACACACACACACACACAGAGATGTACACACACACACACACACACACACACAGAGGCACATGTGTAAAAAGCAGGAGAAAACAGAAAGAGCTGAGCTAAAACAGGATGATGGAGGTGAATGTCGTGACCCACGTGACCTGCTCCTCCTTCAGGTGTAGATGCTGGATATGTCACAGTATTGTGAGCAGTTTCCAACACATGCTGAACATCCTGATATTAGTCAAGTGAACGTGCGGGTCTGCGATCCTCTGTACACTTCAGACCAGCAGGGGGCGCTCGCTCTGTGCTGATCAAGTCTAACCAGCTCTACGTCTATGGTGCTCTACATAGAGCTGCTGGATGAGGAGGAATGATCACTCACTGTGAGCTTTACTCTGATGGTCCCTGTAAAGCACCTGTTCCAGCACTGTGTGTGTGTGTGTGTGTGTGTGTGTGTGTGTGTGTGTTTTCAGGAGAACACCTGCGCTTCTGTCCGCGTGACTACACCTGCTGCTCCAGCCACATGGAGGACACACTCGCGCAACACAGCCAACAACACTTCCTGTCTGCGGTTCGGGACTCCAGCCATTTCCTGTTCTCCAGCTTCAGCCACACACACCGCAGGTTTGACGGTGAGACGCGCACACACGGATCCGCTTTACAGACACACTCCACTTCTGTTAACAGGCGGACTCCATCGTCTCTGAGTCCCTCAGCAGGTCTCTGCGTCTGCAGGAGCACTGTTAGCGTAGCTTAGCATAAATCATTGAATCAGATTAGACCGTTAGCATGTTGCTCTGAGGGCTGGGAGCAGTTCTCCTCTGTGAAGCGAGGCTCTGAGACCGATGGAGGATGAGGAGCTGCTGATCTCCGAGCTGATATGGCCTCATTCAGGCGTAATGATCCACCATCTTGGCTGCGGTGGCGCGACTGCAGCGGCGCGGTGATATCCTGCAGCGCCGACACCTGTTCTCCTGCTGAGGACTTTTCAGGAGCTTCTGCTGGTCTTACTGCAGAGGAGTCCAGCTGAAGGAGGAGACTCATCACAAACCACTTTTAGTTTGAGGAAGATGCTAACGGGCTAATCTGATTGATTTCTGCTAAGCTAAGCTAACAGTGCTCCTGCAGACAGTGGTGAAGCTGTCCTGTGTGCTCCTGTGCATCAGCAGACCCACTGCAGCTCTGCTCTCACCACACCGCTCTTCTGCTCCTCCTCTCCTGCTCCTCCTCTTCTTCTCTTGGTCCTCCTCTCCTGCTCCTGGTCCTCATCTTCTTCTCCTGCTCCTCCTCTCCTTCTCCTGCTCCTCCTCTCCTTCTCCTGCTCCTCCTCTTCCTCTCCTGCTCCTCCTCTTCCTCTCTTGCTCCTCCTCTCCTGCTTCTGCTCCTCCTCTTCCTCTCTTGCTCCTCCTCTCCTGCTCCTCCTCTTCCTCTCCTGCTCCTCCTCTTCCTCTCTTGCTCCTCCTCTCCTGCTCCTGCTCCTCCTCTTCCTCTCCTGCTCCTCCTCTTCCTCTCCTGCTCCTCCTCTTCCTCTCCTGCTCCACCTCTTCCTCTCTTGCTCCTCCTCTCCTGCTCCTCCTCTTCCTCTCCTGCTCCTCCTCTTCCTCTCCTGCTCCTCCTCTTCCTCTCTTGCTCCTCCTCTCCTGCTCCTCTTCCTCTCCTGCTCCTCCTCTTCCTCTCCTGCTTCTCCTCTTCCTCTCCTGCTCCACCTCTTCCTCTCTTGCTCCTCCTCTCCTGGTCCTCCTCTTCCTCTCCTGTTCCTCCTCTTCCTCTCTTGCTCCTCCTCTCCTGGTCCTCCTCTTCCTCTCCTGCTCCTACTCTTCCTCTCTTGCTCCTCCTCTTCCTCTCCTGCTCCACCTCTTCCTCTCTTGCTCCTCCTCTCCTGCTCCTCCTCTTCCTCTCCTGCTCCTCCTCTTCCTCTCCTGCTCCTCCTCTTCCTCTCTTGCTCCTCCTCTCCTGCTCCTCTTCCTCTCCTGCTCCTCCTCTTCCTCTCCTGCTTCTCCTCTTCCTCTCCTGCTCCACCTCTTCCTCTCTTGCTCCTCCTCTCCTGGTCCTCCTCTTCCTCTCCTGTTCCTCCTCTTCCTCTCTTGCTCCTCCTCTCCTGGTCCTCCTCTTCCTCTCCTGCTCCTACTCTTCCTCTCTTGCTCCTCCTCTCCTGCTCCTGCTCCTCCTCTTCCTCTCCTGCTCCTCCTCTTCCTCTCTTGCTCCTCCTCTCCTGCTCCTCCTCTTCCTCTCCTGCTCCACCTCTTCCTCTCTTGCTCCTCCTCTCCTGCTCCTCCTCTTCCTCTCTTGCTCCTCCTCTTCCTCTCCTGTTCCTCCTCTTCCTCTCTTGCTCCTCCTCTCCTGGTCCTCCTCTTCCTCTCCTGCTCCTACTCTTCCTCTCTTGCTCCTCCTCTCCTGCTCCTGCTCCTCCTCTTCCTCTCCTGCTCCTCCTCTTCCTCTCTTGCTCCTCCTCTCCTGCTCCTCCTCTTCCTCTCCTGCTCCACCTCTTCCTCTCTTGCTCCTCCTCTCCTGCTCCTCCTCTTCCTCTCTTGCTCCTCCTCTTCCTCTCTTGCTCCTCCTCTTCCTCTCCTGCTCCACCTCTTCCTCTCCTGGTCCTCCTCTTCCTCTCCTGCTCCTACTCTTCCTCTCTTGCTCCTCCTCTCCTGCTCCTCCTCTTCCTCTCTTGCTCCTCCTCTTCCTCTCTTGCTCCTCCTCTTCCTCTCCTGCTCCTCCTCTCCTCTCCCTCTCCTGCTCCTCTTCTCCTGCTCCTGGTCCTCCTTTTCTTCTCCTGCTCCTCCTCTCCTTCTCCTCTTCCTCTCTTACTCCTCCTCTCCTGCTCCTCCTCTTCCTCTCTTACTCCTCCTCTCCTGCTCCTCCTCTTCCTCTTCCTCGTGTGTCTGTCGTCAGAGTTGTTCCGGAAGCTGATCGACGTGTCGGAGGAGTCCATGAGTGAGATGTTCACACACACGTACGGCCGCCGCTACACACAGAATGCTCACATCATCACACAGCTGTTCACAGACCTGCGCCGCTACTACACCGGTGAGTGTGTGTGTGTGTGTGTGTGTGTGTGTGTGTGTGTCTGACCATCCCTCTGTGTGTGTGTGTGTGTGTGTGTGTGTGTGTGTCTGACCATCCCTCTGTGTGTGTGTGTGTGTGTGTGTGTGTCTGACCATCCCTCTGTGTGTGTGTGTGTGTGTGTCTGACCATCCCTCTGTGTGTGTGTGTGTCTGACCATCCCTCTGTGTGTGTGTGTGTGTCTGACCATCCCTCTGTGTGTGTGTGTGTGTGTGTGTGTGTGTGTCTGACCATCCCTCTGTGTGTGTGTGTGTGTGTGTGTGTGTGTCTGACCATCCCTCTGTGTGTGTGTGTGTGTGTGTGTGTGTGTGTGTGTCTGACCATCCCTCTGTGTGTGTGTGTGTGTGTGTGTGTGTGTGTGTCTGACCATCCCTCTGTGTGTGTGTGTCTGACCATCCCTCTGTGTGTGTGTGTCTGACCATCCCTCTGTGTGTGTGTGTGTGTGTGTGTGTCTGACCATCCCTCTGTGTGTGTGTGTGTGTGTGTGTGTGTGTGTGTGTCTGACCATCCCTCTGTGTGTGTGTGTGTGTGTGTGTGTCTGACCATCCCTCTGTGTGTGTGTGTGTGTGTCTGACCATCCCTCTGTGCGTGTGTGTGTGTGTGTGTCTGACCATTCCTCTGTGTGTGTGTGTGTGTGTCTGACCATCCCTCTGTGTGTATGTGTGTTTGTGTGTGTGTGTGTGTGTGTGTGTGTGTGTGTGTGTGTGTGTGTGTCTCTGACCATCCCTCTGTGTGTGTGTATATGTGTTCTGTGTGTGTGTGTATGTATGTGTTCTGTGTGTGTGTATGTATGTGTGTGTGTGTGTATGTGTTCTGTGTATGTGTTCTGTGTGTGTGTGTGTGTGTGTGTGTGTATATGTATGTATGTATGTATGTATGTATGTGTGTGTGTGTGTGTGTGTGTGTGTGTGTGTGTGTGCAGGGGGCAGAGTGAGTCTGGCGGAGGTTCTGGATGATTTCTGGGCCGGTCTGCTGGAGTGTGTGTTCTCTCTGCTGAACCCGCAGTACGAGCTCTCAGACGATTATCTGGAGTGTGTGCGCAAACACTCGGAGCAGCTGCTGCCCTTCGGGGACCGACCGCTCAAACTGCACACACAGGTGAACTCATCAACACACACACACACACACACACACACACACACACACACACACACACACACACACACACACACACACACACACACACACACACACACACACAAACACACGGACAAGTGTGTAGCATACACAGAGCTGGGTTAGATGATCAGGTGTGTGTGAGATTATGCTGAAGCTGAACTGTACAGTTGTGTGTGTGTGTGTGTGTGTGTGTGTGTGTGTCTCAGGTGTCGAGAGCGTTCACGGCTGCGCGCGCACTGGTTCAGGCTCTAGCGGCCGGCAGAGAGATCGTCAGCAAGGCCACACAGGTGACCAGTCAAACTCATCAATCCCACAATCCATCACTCCTGCATTTACTGAGCATCAATGAGTGATGAGGAGGAGGAGGAGGAGGAGGAGGAGGAGGAGGGTTAATGCAGAGCTTCACCATCTTCATCACCATCTTCAGTCAGATCCAGCAGAGCTCTGTGCTCCTGCAGCCTCACTCACAGCCACTGGTGTGTGTGTGTGTGTGTGTCTCTCTCTATGTGTGTGTAGCTGCGCGCGGGGCCAGAGTGTGTGCGCGCGCTCATGCGTCAGTGGTTCTGTCCTCTGTGTCGGGGTCTTCCGTCACTCAAGCCCTGTCATTCGCTGTGCCTGAACATCATGAAGGGCTGTCTGGCCAATCAGGCGGATCTAAACAGCGAGTGGAACAGCTTCATTGGTGAGAACAGAACACCTCTGCTTCATTTACTGTGTGTGTGTGTGTGTGTGTGTCCGCTGTGTGTGTGTGTGTGTGTGTGTCCGCTGTGTGTGTGTGTGTGTATGTCCGCTATGTGTCTGATGTGTGTGTGTGTGTGTGTGTGTCCGCTATGTGTCTGATGTGTGTGTGTGTGTGTGTGTGTGTGTGTGTGTCTGATGTGTGTGTGTGTCTGATGTGTGTGTGTGTGTCCTGCAGATGCTCTGACAGTGGTGGTGGAGAAACTCGGCGGGCCGTTTAACTTTGAGCTGGCTGCGGACGCCATCGCTGTGACGGTTTCTGAAGGCATCATGAACATGCAAGAGAACAGCATCAGCATCTCTGCTAAGGTGAAGAAAACACACACACACACACACACACACACACACACACACACACACACTAGAAAATGAACCAAAACAAACACAGATGAGGAAGGGTTAGGACGATGTGAAACACATATAAAACAGATGTCAGATCAGCTGTATCAGTGAAGCGTTCCCGCTCTGTTCTGCTGCCGCTCCTGTTCTCAACACTTGGAGACGTTTAGAGACTGAAGACAGCGGTGCTGACGTGTTTCAGGGGTCATTCTGTCCCATTCGTCCTGCAAACTAGTCTTGAGGTGGGCAACAGTACCGGGGTCTTTGGTGTCACATTTTGCACCACACATTCTCTATTGGAGACAGGTCAGGACTGCAGGCAGGCCAGTCCAGTAGGTGTGTCCTCTTCCTCTGCAGCAGGACTCTGTGATGTGAGCTGAATGTGGTTTTCCCTGGAGCAGAAGGCAGCATATTGAGCTCCAGAATCTCTCTGTGCCGTTCAGCATTACTGGAACATCACAGAAGAGCAGGTCACCTTCGCCCAGACCACCGACACAACCCCAGACCATGACAGAGCCGGGCTTCTTGTTGCTGGTAACAGTCTGGATGATCCAGTCTGGCGTCCATTTCTCCCAGAAACACCTGAAACACTGCTTCATCTGAGCACAGGACACGTCTCCACTGTGTGATGCTCCATCCCAGACGCCTCCGAGCCCAGAGAAGCGCTTCTGGACAGTTTAATCTGTTCTACAACTGCAGCAGAGCTGGCCTGACACAACACGGCTGATCTGTTCAGTGTAGCGCTTACAGAACCAAGCAGAGCTACAGAGCAGGAGAGCATGCTGCAAACGCTGACAGTCTGTTAGTGATGCTGTAATGTGTGTGTGTGTGTGTGTGTGTGTGTGTGTGTGTGTGTGTGTGTGTGGTTGTGATTCAGGTGTTTCAGGGCTGTGGGATTCCTCGTCCAGTTCCTGGCAGAAACAAGCGTTCTGCTGCAGAAAGAGATGCAAAACCCAAATTCAGGAGCTTCAGAACCGAGGAGAAACCCAGCAGCGGCTCCGGGACGGACCTGGACCAACTGGTGCAACACTACACCATACACACACACTATTACACACACACTCTTACACAGGTAACGTGTGCTCGCTGTGCAGGTGCAGGAGCTGCAGGCGCGTCTGAAGCCGATGCGGGGCTTCTGGTTGGCCCTCCCACACACCATCTGCAGTGACGAACACACAGCAGCAGACGTCACTAACGAGGAGCAGTGCTGGAACGGGCAGACGCGCGGCAGGTGAGAGAGGGAGAGGGAGAGAGAAAGTGAGTGAGTATGTGTGTGTATGACGATAACATCGTGTGTGTGTGTGTGTGTGTGTGTGTGTGTGTGTGTGTGTGTGTGTGTGTGTGTGTGCGCGCGCGCGCAGGTACCTGCCAGCAGTCACTGCTGACGGTCTGCTGAATCAGCTCAATAACCCAGAGCTGGAGCTGGACGTCTCTCGGCCGGACACTCGCACGCGGCAGCTAATGATGGAGCTGCGCGCGGCTATACACACACTCCGACTCGCACAGCACGGACGAGACACACACTTCACAGACGGTGAGCTTTGTGTTTGAGGAGTTTCACACACCTGCTGCTATTACTGTTGAGCACAACCATCACCTGTGTGTGTGTGTGTGTGTGTGTGCGCGCGCGCAGGTGAGCTGGAGCCTGGCAGTGGCTCAGGGGGTGGAGCTAGCGAGCGGTTCAGTGATGATTGGCCAGGATACACTTCATTCTCTTCACCCAGAAATACTCCTGTGGACAAGCCACTCCGTCCACATGGCAGACCCCGCCCCAACGACTGGCTCCGCCCTCAAGACACCCCCACTAATAAAAAGAAAATCTGGCTAAATGGACGAAGCCAATCAGACGCGCTCAGACCTTCCCCTGCTCTGCCTCTGATGTTCTGCTTTACTCTCTGTCTGTGTCTGTAACACACACACACATGCATGCACACAGACACGTGTGCAGGCACGACACGCACAGACACAAAGACACGCACAGACACAAAGACACGCGCACACACACACGCACACACACGCACACGCAGCAGCAGCAGCAGCAGGATGGCCCGGTCGCTGCGTTCTCCTCATGTGCTCTTCTGTAGTGTTCTTCTGTTCTTCACGCTGTGCTGTATTCTGTGTTCTGACTCTGCTGATGTTCACGAGGAGCTGCTGATCTTCTCTATATGATGTCAGTGTTTTATTGAATGTAGTTCATTTATTTATGATTATTTATGATTAATGTAGCCTTGTGTACAGCGACTCAGCATGTTCAAGCACAATGACTGGCAGGAGTAAAATCACTCCAGATATAATGAATGTAGAGCTGATGATCTGCTGTGTGTGTGTGTGTGTGTGTGTGCGTGTGTGCGTGTGTGCGTGCGTGCGTGCGTGCGTGCGTGCGTGCGTGCGTGTGTGTGCGCCTGTGCGTGCCTGTGCGTGTGCATTCAGTGGTCAGAATGTCGATAAGATGACTCAGACTCAACTTTATTTTCCCGTTTAGGGAAACAATAATCTGGCATGGGTCTTGGGCTTTTCCAGGTGATTAAACAGGTAATTTAACAGTGGAAGATTAGCATCTTCAACTCCCCTGCTCTGTCTAAATGCAAACTGCAAACGATCAAACCTATCCTTTGAATACAATAAAATCTCACCTTTAATAATTCTCTCGAAACACTTCATAACTAATGAAGTAAGGGCAACAGGTCTAAAATCATGTAACTCCCGCAGAAACTTAGTTTTGGCTATAGGAACAGATTTCTTTTTAGATTTCAGGAACTCTTTGCAACGTAAGAGACTGAAGAGATGCAATGAAATATTTCAGAAAGTTGTTCAGCACATGTATGTAGCACCCTACCACCAATATTATCTGGGCCCGGGCTTTTTTAGTATTCTCTGAAAGAGGTCTTTGACTCTTCTAATGTCCTACTAATGTTTATGGATTTACTACATGAAAGGTGTTTTAAAATGTCATTTTCTGAAAATGTATGTAATTCCTCAACAAACTCTCTCACAGAACTATAATCATTTAAATTGGTTTCATTGCCCCCTCTATCTTCTTTACTCCCAGCCATTGAGTTCACATTTTGTCTGGCTGATCTTAAATTTTTGCTGCTAGACTGTTTCTGTATTTTCTCTACTTTACTTGTACACTGTTGAATCATGCTAATTAAACTACACTACTGAGATGTGTGTGTGTATGATAATATCACAATTGACATGATCTTTAGAGCAGTATCATCTCCAATAAACTGCATGAATCAGTTTGCCTGAGAGAAGACATTGACCTGTAAACACAGATTGTAAAGTACCACACTAAATCAGCTGTACTCCTCATAAACGGTAACCCCACAGAAATATTTTTGATCAGTAATAACAGTTTATTTGCTCAACACTTATTCTACACAATAAACTGACTACAATGCAGAAAAAATAAAACCAAAACATTAAAAAACGGCCGAGATATAAAGGATTAAACCTGACCGAAAGCACACTCAGCTGAGGACACACAGGATTGGTCAAAAAACACGAATACTAATGAGTCATTTGCATATGGTCTATTCTCTATTAAAACACGATTTTAAAGGGCTTCATAAGCTTAAATATGATAATCAAAGTATGGGAAAACAACCTAGACATCAGATAATCAAATTCTGAATAAAAATATACAAACAAGAACAAAGAAAAACACAAACAAAAAAATGGTCATCACCATTGCCGAAATGCTGCGTCTCAACACCTTGTCAATAGCCCAGACTCTCTTTTTCTTCAGGGTAATGCTCCCAACGGTTATCCCTGGTAAGGATGATGTCTGCTTGGTTCTTGCATTGCCTTAGAGGAGTCGTTTGGTAGAAGCATGATATATCTACAAAGATATATCCGCCAGACTGAACCTCGACCTGGCCTCTTAAATTTTTCAAGTCTAGGAATTAGTTGGAGGTCAGTAATATCTCTTTGAATACTTCCAGTCACATTTGTGGAATTATTTATTCATTTTAGATTTATTTAATTCCCTGGATGTTGACTGGAATTATTCTGGAGAAAATCAGCAGGGAGTGAGAAGGCAATGACCAGTTCATGGCCAACTCTTACTCCTGAATCTACCTGTTGGATTCAGCTGATTTGGGCAAGGGCTCTCCTGTTCCCTGGAGATATCTGGGGTTCTGGGGAGCCCAGTCTCTGGATTAGCCAGAGTAGGCCCCATAGAGAAACATCTTCAGACTCTTCTCGGGTGACCTGGGCAACCTTGCGGTGTTAACAAAAGGTCACTTGGGGGAGTGGTAAGTATTCAGCCTCCCTGGGTCCACTTGGACAGCACGCAGGGAAGGTGGCCGGGGGCGAACAGGCCTTAAATGAAGCCCAGTCTTCTACTGGTGATTAGCACCTCCACACATCAGCACATTGTGCATCAACACCACCTACACCAGTCATTCAAGAACTCTTCAAAAATCATCAATTCAAACATGAGAACTACTGAAGATTTGTTACCTCAGATTTTACTAGGATTAAGGTTAAGGAATAAGAATAGAACTTTCATAGGGACTCTTTAAAACACCAAATCTCAAATTATAACTTACAACTTTTCAGAATGACCAGATTTTCCCTCTTTAAGATCCATTATTTACATAGAAAGATTTAATATGAATTTATAACTCAAATTTGTTTATAAACTCCATGGGAAGATTTAAAATGTTTATTCTTCTTAAACTTGTAACCCAGAACTTTTCAGAAAAAAACCCTACATGCCTTCTCCAGAACATCTGTAGTGTATATGGATGTTTCAAAAATATGATCTTCTGTAACTCCTAGAACATCTAACCCCAGAACCTCTCAGTGAAAGTAACCACACTAAACTTTTACAATCTCAATTTCATGGGAATAGTTTGACCTTCACCTATAAATATTTCAACTTTACCTGTTCCAGTTTCCTCTTCAAAAATCTCAAATTTAAATGAAAACATCTCAAGTATCAAGAATTCCTTTTGGCAGTGAGGATCCTTTCAAATACAAAAGCCCTCACTTTAAGGCTTTCACTTAAGCAATGAAAATCAGTTTGCTTTTATTGTGAACTTTTTTTTTCTTTTCTCCCCACATAGTGTGATTGTAGAAGTTCCCAACTACACAATGGCATAGACTGTACACCTATTTCCAAAATGTATTTGTCAGACAGTACTCCGTCATTTGCAGTGGTCTCATAATAAAGTTACCCCTTTGGGAGATATTTCTGATGACTGGTTTAAAATCTGTCCAGAACCTTAAAACTCAATATAATTTGCCCAGCAGCTGCTTTGAGGTTTATTCACAATAAATCAGCTCTTTGGGCAGCTCAGTGCTCCGGGCATATGGGTTTACCTTGGTAATCTCTCAATGACCCATTCACTCTTTGCATAAATGAATTCTTCCTTAGTGGAATCTCCCTTATCTGCTTCATTTTCTTGAACATTCATATAAACTTCTATTACAACTGTTTGGACTAAGGATCTTTGAGGATGTGCATGCTTTATTTTCGCATCAGGTATGAGAAGTTTAAATCGGCTCAGTTTTCAGAGATTATTTTCGGTGTTTAATTTTCACTGCTGAAAGTAAAAACAATCAAGAAAAATCCATCCATGCTCAACTACACAAGCCCCAAACCAAGTGAGCCAGTTTGCCAACCGACCAAAGTAAAGGGGAAAAATAACCTCAAACCAGGCTCAGTTGGACATGACCATTTCTCCTCTGGCCAACTTCCTGTACAGAGCTGCAGTCTGGGCACCGGAGGCTGGAGAATGGTGGACCTCCATTGTGGAGAAGCTGCAGATGGGAGAGGTCAGCGGCTGGTGTACAGACTGACCCTTCAGGATCAATATGTAGACTCGTGGGTCACTAGGGTCTTGAATTAATCTCATGCTGTAATACACCAGGAGCTCCCTCAAATACTGGGCAGCTAAGGCATTGAGGGCTTTGTAGGTAAACAATAACATTGTAAATTAAATATTTAATAGTGAGTCAGTGCACCGATGAAAGAACTGGAGTAATGTGATTTCTTAGTTCTAGAAAGTACTCTAGCAGCTGCATTTTGAACCAGCTGCAGTTTGTTAGTGAGGCCGGCAGGGCATCCGCCTAGTAACTCATTACAGTAGTCTAACCGAGAGGTAATGAAAGCATGAATAAGCTTTTCTGCATCAGTTATTGATAGCTCGTCAAAGTTTGGCAACATTAAGATGAAGAAATTGAGTTTTACATATGCTTATTCTGGCCTTACACAGGTTGCTGTCAGAAATAGCCCCCAAATTACTGACTGAAGATGAGGACTAGTTTAGGGCACACTTGTCAGCTCTACAAAGCTGACCAATCACAGCTTGCTCTATTCATTGAGGTGTGCATCAGTGTCGGACTGCCACAGCAAGGGCTCTAACCATGCACAGGTTGTGCTGAAGCATACTCGTGTGCTTAATGCAGAAGTATAAATGCGCCTTTAGGAGTGCTGTTTCTGTGCTATGAGATTCTCTACATCCAGATTAAAATTTTTCGTAAACTTTAGCTGCTTTTCCACTCGCTGAATCGTTCTCTAAATGGAACTGCTCAATTTTGTGCCAAACTGGGCCAGGCAGCACTAATACAGTTATTTTCCACTCATGCTGCAACAGCTCTTTGAAACATTACACAACCCATCAGTAGTTGCCTTTAATGCAATGTAAACCGCTCCATTTGTTCAATTAAACTCAATAGCTAAAACACACTTTCAAGTTAAACAAAAGCAACCAAGTGACTAAACACTGCTATGCCGCTCATATTGTGGTGCTGCATATAGGTACATGTTACAGCACTTTTTTTTTAGAGGTCGTATGTTGCACGCCTCTGGCTAAATTTAATTTGGAGAGGAAATGACAATGTTACGATTGAAAATGTTTGCAGAGGAATAAATGTTTAAGATCTCTGAATATGACATAAAATTAAACTGATGCAACTAGTGCATTTGTATTACAATAGCAGAAATGTATGTTGGACGGGCCTTGTCAATTGAGCGGGCACTTTAACTAATGGCACTCAACTTTAATTTTTACAATCTATAAGTTGATTATAACGTGCTACATTTTGATGGTAAAATATAACCCTTTAAACCAGAGGTGTCAAACTAAATTCCTGGAGGGCTGAAGCCCTGCACAGTTTAGTTCCAACCCTGCTCCAACACTTACCTGTAGGTTTCAAACAAGCCTGAAGGACTCAATTAGTTTGATCAGGTGTGTTTAATTAGGGTTGGAACTAAACTGTGCAGAGCTGCGGCCCTTTTGGAACTGAGTTTGACACCCATGTTAAACAATAGCTGTTAAGTATTCAAACATTAAATGAATGCAGCAAGTGAAATAAACGGATTTGAAAATGCATCAGGATATAAAGATTTATTTATCAGCTTGACATTTTTAGAAAATTTTTGCATAGCTACCCAGTATATATTAAAGATCAGGAAACAAAACGAAAGTGTTACACAGCCCCATAAATGTCAAACGTGTGTATAACTAAATCACAATGGCCTACTGCTGAAATGCTGAATTTATTAGCATGTCAAAACCTAGTGATTATTTTGAGAGCAATGCCGACATTTATTAAATTAATTGATGTGACTAGTTTATTAGAGCATATATAGACTAAGACATCACACAACAGTACCTTGGACAGCAGTGCCACTAAAGCTTTAGAGCAAAGTAAAAAAAAAAAATTATTGAAAGTTGACTTTCTACCATAGGGTTCGATGATAAGCATTTCTTATTTGCTTTATTCGATGCACAGTAGGAAAGTCTGCATGTAGTCATTGGTTTAATTCTCTCCTGGATCAGAGCGAGATTTGTGCTACCAAATACAGTGCTGCGTGCAAAACTTGCGTCAGTCAGGCGAATTAAAGGTCTTAATGCTCAGGATGTCAATCAAATTAAACTCCCCATTAATAAAATAATAGGCTATTTCATTATTTTAGATGACTGGTTAGAAAATAAACCATGTATAAAACAAGTCCATGAAATAACGGAGTTATTACTTCTCTTCCAGATACTGCTCTATGGGTTAAACCCTTTTAAAACTATTGTTAGACAAGGCAGCACTAATATGGTTTTATTTTCCACTCATGCTGCAACAGCTCTTTGAAACCTTACACAACACATCAGTAGTTGCCTTTAATTCAATGTAAACCGCTCCGTTCAATTAAACTTAATAGCTGAGAACTTTCAAGTTAATAAAAACAAAAGCAACCAAGTGAAACACTGCTATGCCGCTCTCATATAGTGGTGCTGCATATAGGTAATGTTACAGCACCCTTTTTTAGAGGTCATGTTGCGCGCCTCTGGCTAAATTTAATTTGGAGGGGAAATGACATGTAACAATTGAAAATGTTTGCAGGGGGAATAAGTATTTAAGATTTCTGAACTTAACATAAAATTAAACTAATGCAACAGTGCATTTGTATTACAATAGCAGAAATACATTTTGGATGGGCCTTGTCAAAAGTGAGCGGGCACTTTAATGACACTTTATTACAATCTATAAGTTGATTATACATGTTGATGGTAAAATATAACCCTTTAAACCAGGGGTGTCAACTAGATTCCTGGAGGGCTGAAGCCCTCCACAGTTTAGTTCCAACCCTGCTCCAACACTTACCTGTAGGTTTCAAACAAGCCTGAAGGACTCAATTAGTTTGATCAGGTGTGTTTAATTAGGGTTGGAACTAAACTGTGCAGAACTGCGGCCATTTTGGAACTGAGTTTGACACTTGTTTTAAACAATGGCTGTTAAGTATTCAAACATTAAGCCCTGACATCAACACGCATAATCTCTCAGCACGGTTGTCTAACCATGCTTAGAATTCCAGGCTGAGAACAGTTTGTAATCGTGCTACATGGTTTCAGGCTCAGAGGAGAAACCACTAACTGTACTGAAGGGTTCGTACAACAGTTTGGCATAATAGTGGGAAAGCAGTTATTTCTTTGTTAAAAAAAAGTTAAGCAGATGACCTTTTTTAAAGCATCTTTGATAGAATATTAGACTCTTTAAAACCTGTTTTTTCTAATTTAGCATTAAGCATTTTTTTAAAGAGGCTAAGTGACTGCTATTGCAAATTTTTAGGAATCTTCTATAAGTAGGGATTAATTAAACAACTATTCTTTGATCATAAGTACCCAGCATTTTGAATAGTGAATTTACTTTTTCTGGACTGGAATATTGCCCTGACCCCTACACGTAACGACAAGGGTTTCTTTTTTTCTTTGCTTTTAAATGAGTTTAGATGAAGCTTTGATCTATAGAAAGGGGAGGAAAAAATGGCAATTTAATCTTAACTTAAAGATGAACCCTAACTCTTTGTTCACCTCTGTCCTGTCCCATATGGACTGTGGGGATGGACTGAAGACTGGTGTGTGAACCTGAAGGCCAGAAAGGCTGGCAGTGCATGGCCTAAAAAGGCCAAACATCCTTAGGTTCCTCATTCCGAACTGTCAAGTAGAAAAATAGCAGCAAATATGACCTAACATCGGTAGTAACTAAATTTAATGTGGATGATACAGCCCTAACCAACCCCCACCCCTAAACAACAGTAAGCTTGGCATGTATTTGGATCATGTTCATACGTTTTATAAATTGAAACTGCTCTAACCCAACCAAAAGGAGTTTGATTTATATGGATATTTTAATGTCAGATCATCTATTGAATCTTTCATATGCATCATGGTTTCATTTGTATCTACATCTTGGTCATCTGGATTTCCTTAGTGCAGTCTTTGAAAACTCTTAACAGTTTAACTATCCCTTTCCCCCCCCTCTCTCTCTTCGAACACTAGCCTTATCTTGGATCGATGTCATCTACTTGGATACCATGTCACTTGAATCATCATTTTATTCCCATCCACACACCAATGATGGATCTTTCACCAAGATTATTCAATGTTCAGTTCTTTCTTGCATTCTTAACCAGCAGTTTGAATCCTCATCTACTTTTTTGTAGACCAAAATATACCACTGTCTTACACCTTATACTAACTACAAGGGTTTCTCAACCAATCCTAAACTTCTCAGAGCAACAAATCATTTCTTAAAGCATTGAAGGACAATTGACTAAACCTTGTTTACCCTTAAGTCAAACCTAATTGTAAATAACAACCTTCCCTCAAACTTAACCCTAAAACCAGATGTTTTGTAAATGAAGAACATAAAACAGTTTTAACACACAACCCTAAACAAAATCTGGTCAGTTAGGGTTAGGGGAACGAAAAATCCAAAGGCCAGACTGTGTCCGGCCTTGGTTGTGCATTGTCCTACATTTCAACTGACCGCTTCGGATTCCATTTCGACTTCCTCCTTCGTCCAGACCCTCCTCCACTCCTGTTTCTCATTGTTGAATATCATGCTGTTTTATGTATTTTTTGTGAATAAATAAATAATTGTTTTATTTTTTTTTTTTTTTTTTTTTTTTTTTTTTTTTTTTTTTTTTTTTTTTTTTTTTTTTTACTTTTTTGATTACTTTGTTTATTTAATTTGTTTATTTGTTTAAAATTAGGTGTGTGTCTTTTATTTGTGTTTTTATTGTTTTATGTGTGCGTGTGTGTGCTTTTTTGTGTCCCTTCGTATATTTACTTTTGTGTTAAGATTCGAGTTAGGGTTTGTCGCGCCGTCCCCCGTGTTTGGGGTATGGTTCCTGTGATTTCAGGTCGTATTAAGAGGGGTTTTAGTGTCAGGGTTACTGACTTTAGGGTTAGGGTGAGTGTAGGGGTTGGGGTTGCATTTTAATTTTTGAAACTTAGGGTTAGTCGCGTAGTCCCCTGAGTCGCTGTGTTTTTAGGTATGATTCACGTAGTTCAGGGCTGCATAAAAATGAATTTTAATTTTAATGTTCAGAGCTGCATAAAAATGAATTTTAATTTTAATGTTAGGGTTACTGACCGTAGGGTTACTGACCGTAGGGTTCCTGGCCGTAGGGTTGGGGTGAGTGTTGGGGTTGCGTTTTGGTTTATGGGAATAGGGTTAGTGGTCGCGTCAGGGTTACCGTCTATGGGGTTGGGGTGAGTGTTGGTGTTGGGTTGTCGTAATCGAAAATTAGGGTTCATCCCGGAGCTCTCCGTGTTTTAGGTTTTGCTGTTTGTTTTTAGTTTTCATTTAGGCCCCTTGGATACACCGTGTCCAATCGCTTGATCCATATTCTTTCAAACCTTAACCTCTCCCGTAATGACCAAAAGGGGCTTGACTGTAAGGCGGTAACCCTGAGGGCTGGGTTAGGGTTAGGGTTAGGGTTAGGGTTAGGGTTAGGGTTAGGGTTAGGGTTAGGGTTTTGGGTTAGGGGAACGAAAAATCCAAAGGCCAGACTGTGTCCGGCCTTGGTTGTGCATTGTCCTACATTTCAACTGACCGCTTCGGATTCCATTTCGACTTCCTCCTTCGTCCAGACCCTCCTCCACTCCTGTTTCTCATTGTTGAATATCATGCTGTTTTATGTATTTTTTGTGAATAAATAAATAATTGTTTTATTTTTTGTTTTTTTTTTTTTTTTTTTTTTTTTTTTTTTTTTTTTTTTTTTTTTTTTTTTTTTTACTTTTTTGATTACTTTGTTTATTTAATTTGTTTATTTGTTTAAAATTAGGTGTGTGTCTTTTATTTGTGTTTTTATTGTTTTATGTGTGCGTGTGTGTGCTTTTTTGTGTCCCTTCGTATATTTACTTTTGTGTTAAGATTCGAGTTAGGGTTAGGGTTAGGGTTAGGGTTAGGGTTAGGGTTAGGGTTAGTTAGGGTTAGGGTTAGGGTTAGGGTTAGGGTTAGGGTTAGGGTTAGGTATAGGTGTCAAAACGAGTTTCACCCTCATTATGTTTCACCCTCATTAGCATATTGGATCTGATTGGTCCAGACTAAAAGGGCTGTATCTCTTGAACGGTAGGTCCAATTTGCATGAATGAGGTGTCCTTTGATTCGTTATTTGTCCGTCTGTCTGTCTGTCTGTCTGTCTGTCTGTCTGTCTGTCTGTCTGTCTGTCTGTCTGTCTGTCTGTCTGTCTGTCTGTCTGTCTGTCTGTCTGTCCGTCTGTCTGTCCGTCCATCCATGTGTTGGCTTATGGCTAGGGTTTGGGTTAGGGGTTAGTCAGAGTGTTCGTTCTTGCTAAATGGGGTCTGGGGTTTAGCGGAAACGAACACCACCGGGGGGCGCTAACGAGGGCCACGTGTAGGGTTAGGTATAGGTGTCAAAACGAGTTTCACCCTCATTATGTTTCAC
>NC_141034.1:62500-65000 GCF_052040795.2 Danio rerio | reverse complement strand
AGCCCAGCCCAGCCCAGCCCAGCCCAGCCCAGCCCAGCCCAGCCCAGCCCAGTCAGCCAGCCAGCCAGCCCAGGCCAGGCAAGCCCCAGCCGGCCAGCCCCGGCCGGCCAGCCCAGCCCAGTCAGCCAGCCAGCCAGCCCAGGCCAGGCAAGCCCCAGCCGGCCAGCCCAGGCCAGCCAGCCAGCCAGCCAGCCCTGCCCAGCCCAGCCCAGCCCAGTCAGCCCAGGCCAGGCAAGCCCCGGCCAGCCAAGCCCCGGCCAGCCAGCCCAGCCCAGTCAGCCAGCCAGCCAGCCCAGGCCAGGCAAGCCCCAGCCGGCCAGCCCAGGCCAGCCAGCCAGCCAGCCCTGCCCAGCCCAGCCCAGTCAGCCCAGGCCAGGCAAGCCCCGGCCGGCCAGCCCAGCCCAGCCCAGGCCAGGCAAGCCCCGGCCGGCCAGCCCAGCCCAGCCCAGCCCAGCCCAGCCCAGCCCAGCCCAGCCCAGCCCAGTCAGCCAGCCAGCCAGCCAGCCAGCCAGCCCAGCCCAGCCCAGCCCAGCCCAGCCCAGCCCAGCCCAGCCCAGCCCAGTCAGCCAGCCAGCCAGCCAGCCCAGTCAGCCCAGGCCAGGCAAGCCCCGGCCGGCCAGCCCAGCCCAGTCAGCCAGCCAGCCAGCCCAGGCCAGGCAAGCCCCAGCCGGCCAGCCCAGCCCAGCCCAGCCCAGCCCAGCCCAGCCCAGCCCAGCCCAGTCAGCCAGGCCTGCCCAGCCCAGGCCAGGCAAGCCCTGGCCGGCCAGCTAGCCAGCCAGCCAGGCCGGGCCACGTGTAGGGTTAGGGTCAGGGCTAGGGTTTGGGTTAGGGGTTAGTCAGAGTGTTCGTTCTTGCTAAATGGGGTCTGGGGTTTAGCGGAAACGAACACCACCGGGGGGCGCTAACGAGGGCCACGTGTAGGGTTAGGGTCAGGGTGGGGGTTTTGGGGTCATTCGGTCTCTCTGTGTTTAGGGTTATCGTCTTGGGGTTAAGGGGTTAAGGGCCATGTGGTGGGGGTTGGGGGTTTTGGGATGGGGGTTTGAGGAGGGTTAGGGTCAAGGCTGCATATAGGTATAGGTGTCAAAACGAGTTTCACCCTCATTATGTTTCACCCTCATTAGCATATTGGATCTGATTGGTCCAGACTAAAAGGGCTGTATCTCTTGAACGGTAGGTCCAATTTGCATGAATGAGGTGTCCTTTGATTCGTTATTTGTCCGTCTGTCTGTCTGTCTGTCTGTCTGTCTGTCTGTCTGTCTGTCTGTCTGTCTGTCTGTCTGTCTGTCTGTCTGTCTGTCTGTCTGTCTGTCTGTCTGTCCGTCTGTCTGTCCGTCCATCCATGTGTTGGCTTATGGCTAGGGTTTGGGTTAGGGGTTAGTCAGAGTGTTCGTTCTTGCTAAATGGGGTCTGGGGTTTAGCGGAAACGAACACCACCGGGGGGCGCTAACGAGGGCCACGTGTAGGGTTAGGTATAGGTGTCAAAACGAGTTTCACCCTCATTATGTTTCACCCTCATTAGCATATTGGATCTGATTGGTCCAGACTAAAAGGGCTGTATCTCTTGAACGGTAGGTCCAATTTGCATGAATGAGGTGTCCTTTGATTCGTTATTTGTCCGTCTGTCTGTCTGTCTGTCTGTCTGTCTGTCTGTCTGTCTGTCTGTCTGTCTGTCTGTCTGTCCGTCTGTCTGTCCGTCCATCCATGTGTTGGCTTATGGCTAGGGTTTGGGTTAGGGGTTAGTCAGAGTGTTCGTTCTTGCTAAATGGGGTCTGGGGTTTAGCGGAAACGAACACCACCGGGGGGCGCTAACGAGGGCCACGTGTAGGGTTAGGGTCAGGGTGGGGGTTTTGGGGTCATTCGGTCTCTCTGTGTTTAGGGTTATCGTCTTGGGGTTAAGGGGTTAAGGGCCATGTGGTGGGGGTTGGGGGTTTTGGGATGGGGGTTTGAGGAGGGTTAGGGTCAAGGCTGCATATAGGTATAGGTGTCAATACGAGTTTCACCCTCATTATGTTTCACCCTCATTAGCATATTGGATCTGATTGGTCCAGACTAAAAGGGCTGTATCTTTTGAACGGTAGGTCCAATTTGCATGAATGAGGTGTCCTTTGATTCGTTATTTGTCCGTCTGTCTGTCTGTCTGTCTGTCTGTCTGTCTCTCTGTCTGTCTGTCTCTCTGTCTGTCTGTCTGTCCGTCTATCCATGTGTTGGCTTATGGCTAGGGTTTGGGTTAGGGGTTAGTCAGAGTGTTCGTTCTTGCTAAATGGGGTCTGGGGTTTAGCGGAAACGAACACCACCGGGGGGCGCTAACGAGGGCCACGTGTAGGGTTAGGGTCAGGGTGGGGGTTTTGGGGTCATTCGGTCTCTCTGTGTTTAGGGTTATCGTCTTGGGGTTAAGGGGTTAAGGGCCATGTGGTGGGGGTTGGGGGTTTTGGGATGGGGGTTAGGGTTAGGGTTAGGGTTAGGTATAGGTGTCAAAACGAGTTTCACCCTCATTATGTTT
>NC_141034.1:45000-55000 GCF_052040795.2 Danio rerio | reverse complement strand
AGCATATTGGATCTGATTGGTCCAGACTAAAAGGGCTGTATCTCTTGAACGGTAGGTCCAATTTGCATGAATGAGGTGTCCTTTGATTCGTTATTTGTCCGTCTGTCTGTCTGTCTGTCTGTCTGTCTGTCTGTCTGTCTGTCTGTCTGTCTGTCTGTCTGTCTGTCTGTCTGTCTGTCCGTCTGTCTGTCCGTCCATCCATGTGTTGGCTTATGGCTAGGGTTTGGGTTAGGGGTTAGTCAGAGTGTTCGTTCTTGCTAAATGGGGTCTGGGGTTTAGCGGAAACGAACACCACCGGGGGGCGCTAACGAGGGCCACGTGTAGGGTTAGGTATAGGTGTCAAAACGAGTTTCACCCTCATTATGTTTCACCCTCATTAGCATATTGGATCTGATTGGTCCAGACTAAAAGGGCTGTATCTCTTGAACGGTAGGTCCAATTTGCATGAATGAGGTGTCCTTTGATTCGTTATTTGTCCGTCTGTCTGTCTGTCTGTCTGTCTGTCTGTCTGTCTGTCTGTCTGTCTGTCTGTCTGTCTGTCTGTCTGTCCGTCTGTCTGTCCGTCCATCCATGTGTTGGCTTATGGCTAGGGTTTGGGTTAGGGGTTAGTCAGAGTGTTCGTTCTTGCTAAATGGGGTCTGGGGTTTAGCGGAAACGAACACCACCGGGGGGCGCTAACGAGGGCCACGTGTAGGGTTAGGGTCAGGGTGGGGGTTTTGGGGTCATTCGGTCTCTCTGTGTTTAGGGTTATCGTCTTGGGGTTAAGGGGTTAAGGGCCATGTGGTGGGGGTTGGGGGTTTTGGGATGGGGGTTTGAGGAGGGTTAGGGTCAAGGCTAGGGTTAGGGTTAGGTATAGGTGTCAATACGAGTTTCACCCTCATTATGTTTCACCCTCATTAGCATATTGGATCTGATTGGTCCAGACTAAAAGGGCTGTATCTTTTGAACGGTAGGTCCAATTTGCATGAATGAGGTGTCCTTTGATTCGTTATTTGTCCGTCTGTCTGTCTGTCTGTCTGTCTGTCTGTCTGTCTGTCTGTCTCTCTGTCTGTCTGTCTCTCTGTCTGTCTGTCTGTCCGTCTATCCATGTGTTGGCTTATGGCTAGGGTTTGGGTTAGGGGTTAGTCAGAGTGTTCGTTCTTGCTAAATGGGGTCTGGGGTTTAGCGGAAACGAACACCACCGGGGGGCGCTAACGAGGGCCACGTGTAGGGTTAGGGTCAGGGTGGGGGTTTTGGGTTCATTCGGTCTCTCTGTGTTTAGGGTTATCGTCTTGGGGTTAAGGGGTTAAGGGCCATGTGGTGGGGGTTGGGGGTTTTGGGTTAGGGTTAGGGTTAGGGTTAGGGTTAGGGTTAGGTATAGGTGTCAAAACGAGTTTCACCCTCATTATGTTTCACCCTCATTAGCATATTGGATCTGATTGGTCCAGACTAAAAGGGCTGTATCTCTTGAACGGTAGGTCCAATTTGCATGAATGAGGTGTCCTTTGATTCGTTATTTGTCCGTCTGTCTGTCTGTCTGTCTGTCTGTCTGTCTGTCTGTCTGTCTGTCTGTCTGTCTGTCTGTCTGTCTGTCTGTCTGTCCGTCTGTCTGTCCGTCCATCCATGTGTTGGCTTATGGCTAGGGTTTGGGTTAGGGGTTAGTCAGAGTGTTCGTTCTTGCTAAATGGGGTCTGGGGTTTAGCGGAAACGAACACCACCGGGGGGCGCTAACGAGGGCCACGTGTAGGGTTAGGTATAGGTGTCAAAACGAGTTTCACCCTCATTATGTTTCACCCTCATTAGCATATTGGATCTGATTGGTCCAGACTAAAAGGGCTGTATCTCTTGAACGGTAGGTCCAATTTGCATGAATGAGGTGTCCTTTGATTCGTTATTTGTCCGTCTGTCTGTCTGTCTGTCTGTCTGTCTGTCTGTCTGTCTGTCTGTCTGTCTGTCTGTCTGTCTGTCTGTCCGTCTGTCTGTCCGTCCATCCATGTGTTGGCTTATGGCTAGGGTTTGGGTTAGGGGTTAGTCAGAGTGTTCGTTCTTGCTAAATGGGGTCTGGGGTTTAGCGGAAACGAACACCACCGGGGGGCGCTAACGAGGGCCACGTGTAGGGTTAGGGTCAGGGTGGGGGTTTTGGGGTCATTCGGTCTCTCTGTGTTTAGGGTTATCGTCTTGGGGTTAAGGGGTTAAGGGCCATGTGGTGGGGGTTGGGGGTTTTGGGATGGGGGTTTGAGGAGGGTTAGGGTCAAGGCTAGGGTTAGGGTTAGGTATAGGTGTCAATACGAGTTTCACCCTCATTATGTTTCACCCTCATTAGCATATTGGATCTGATTGGTCCAGACTAAAAGGGCTGTATCTTTTGAACGGTAGGTCCAATTTGCATGAATGAGGTGTCCTTTGATTCGTTATTTGTCCGTCTGTCTGTCTGTCTGTCTGTCTGTCTGTCTGTCTGTCTGTCTCTCTGTCTGTCTGTCTCTCTGTCTGTCTGTCTGTCCGTCTATCCATGTGTTGGCTTATGGCTAGGGTTTGGGTTAGGGGTTAGTCAGAGTGTTCGTTCTTGCTAAATGGGGTCTGGGGTTTAGCGGAAACGAACACCACCGGGGGGCGCTAACGAGGGCCACGTGTAGGGTTAGGGTCAGGGTGGGGGTTTTGGGTTCATTCGGTCTCTCTGTGTTTAGGGTTATCGTCTTGGGGTTAAGGGGTTAAGGGCCATGTGGTGGGGGTTGGGGGTTTTGGGTTAGGGTTAGGGTTAGGGTTAGGGTTAGGGTTAGGTATAGGTGTCAAAACGAGTTTCACCCTCATTATGTTTCACCCTCATTAGCATATTGGATCTGATTGGTCCAGACTAAAAGGGCTGTATCTCTTGAACGGTAGGTCCAATTTGCATGAATGAGGTGTCCTTTGATTCGTTATTTGTCCGTCTGTCTGTCTGTCTGTCTGTCTGTCTGTCTGTCTGTCTGTCTGTCTGTCTGTCTGTCTGTCTGTCTGTCTGTCTGTCCGTCTGTCTGTCCGTCCATCCATGTGTTGGCTTATGGCTAGGGTTTGGGTTAGGGGTTAGTCAGAGTGTTCGTTCTTGCTAAATGGGGTCTGGGGTTTAGCGGAAACGAACACCACCGGGGGGCGCTAACGAGGGCCACGTGTAGGGTTAGGTATAGGTGTCAAAACGAGTTTCACCCTCATTATGTTTCACCCTCATTAGCATATTGGATCTGATTGGTCCAGACTAAAAGGGCTGTATCTCTTGAACGGTAGGTCCAATTTGCATGAATGAGGTGTCCTTTGATTCGTTATTTGTCCGTCTGTCTGTCTGTCTGTCTGTCTGTCTGTCTGTCTGTCTGTCTGTCTGTCTGTCTGTCTGTCTGTCTGTCCGTCTGTCTGTCCGTCCATCCATGTGTTGGCTTATGGCTAGGGTTTGGGTTAGGGGTTAGTCAGAGTGTTCGTTCTTGCTAAATGGGGTCTGGGGTTTAGCGGAAACGAACACCACCGGGGGGCGCTAACGAGGGCCACGTGTAGGGTTAGGGTCAGGGTGGGGGTTTTGGGGTCATTCGGTCTCTCTGTGTTTAGGGTTATCGTCTTGGGGTTAAGGGGTTAAGGGCCATGTGGTGGGGGTTGGGGGTTTTGGGATGGGGGTTTGAGGAGGGTTAGGGTCAAGGCTAGGGTTAGGGTTAGGTATAGGTGTCAATACGAGTTTCACCCTCATTATGTTTCACCCTCATTAGCATATTGGATCTGATTGGTCCAGACTAAAAGGGCTGTATCTTTTGAACGGTAGGTCCAATTTGCATGAATGAGGTGTCCTTTGATTCGTTATTTGTCCGTCTGTCTGTCTGTCTGTCTGTCTGTCTGTCTGTCTGTCTGTCTCTCTGTCTGTCTGTCTCTCTGTCTGTCTGTCTGTCCGTCTATCCATGTGTTGGCTTATGGCTAGGGTTTGGGTTAGGGGTTAGTCAGAGTGTTCGTTCTTGCTAAATGGGGTCTGGGGTTTAGCGGAAACGAACACCACCGGGGGGCGCTAACGAGGGCCACGTGTAGGGTTAGGGTCAGGGTGGGGGTTTTGGGTTCATTCGGTCTCTCTGTGTTTAGGGTTATCGTCTTGGGGTTAAGGGGTTAAGGGCCATGTGGTGGGGGTTGGGGGTTTTGGGTTAGGGTTAGGGTTAGGGTTAGGGTTAGGGTTAGGTATAGGTGTCAAAACGAGTTTCACCCTCATTATGTTTCACCCTCATTAGCATATTGGATCTGATTGGTCCAGACTAAAAGGGCTGTATCTCTTGAACGGTAGGTCCAATTTGCATGAATGAGGTGTCCTTTGATTCGTTATTTGTCCGTCTGTCTGTCTGTCTGTCTGTCTGTCTGTCTGTCTGTCTGTCTGTCTGTCTGTCTGTCTGTCTGTCTGTCTGTCTGTCCGTCTGTCTGTCCGTCCATCCATGTGTTGGCTTATGGCTAGGGTTTGGGTTAGGGGTTAGTCAGAGTGTTCGTTCTTGCTAAATGGGGTCTGGGGTTTAGCGGAAACGAACACCACCGGGGGGCGCTAACGAGGGCCACGTGTAGGGTTAGGTATAGGTGTCAAAACGAGTTTCACCCTCATTATGTTTCACCCTCATTAGCATATTGGATCTGATTGGTCCAGACTAAAAGGGCTGTATCTCTTGAACGGTAGGTCCAATTTGCATGAATGAGGTGTCCTTTGATTCGTTATTTGTCCGTCTGTCTGTCTGTCTGTCTGTCTGTCTGTCTGTCTGTCTGTCTGTCTGTCTGTCTGTCTGTCTGTCTGTCCGTCTGTCTGTCCGTCCATCCATGTGTTGGCTTATGGCTAGGGTTTGGGTTAGGGGTTAGTCAGAGTGTTCGTTCTTGCTAAATGGGGTCTGGGGTTTAGCGGAAACGAACACCACCGGGGGGCGCTAACGAGGGCCACGTGTAGGGTTAGGGTCAGGGTGGGGGTTTTGGGGTCATTCGGTCTCTCTGTGTTTAGGGTTATCGTCTTGGGGTTAAGGGGTTAAGGGCCATGTGGTGGGGGTTGGGGGTTTTGGGATGGGGGTTTGAGGAGGGTTAGGGTCAAGGCTAGGGTTAGGGTTAGGTATAGGTGTCAATACGAGTTTCACCCTCATTATGTTTCACCCTCATTAGCATATTGGATCTGATTGGTCCAGACTAAAAGGGCTGTATCTTTTGAACGGTAGGTCCAATTTGCATGAATGAGGTGTCCTTTGATTCGTTATTTGTCCGTCTGTCTGTCTGTCTGTCTGTCTGTCTGTCTGTCTGTCTGTCTCTCTGTCTGTCTGTCTCTCTGTCTGTCTGTCTGTCCGTCTATCCATGTGTTGGCTTATGGCTAGGGTTTGGGTTAGGGGTTAGTCAGAGTGTTCGTTCTTGCTAAATGGGGTCTGGGGTTTAGCGGAAACGAACACCACCGGGGGGCGCTAACGAGGGCCACGTGTAGGGTTAGGGTCAGGGTGGGGGTTTTGGGTTCATTCGGTCTCTCTGTGTTTAGGGTTATCGTCTTGGGGTTAAGGGGTTAAGGGCCATGTGGTGGGGGTTGGGGGTTTTGGGTTAGGGTTAGGGTTAGGGTTAGGGTTAGGGTTAGGTATAGGTGTCAAAACGAGTTTCACCCTCATTATGTTTCACCCTCATTAGCATATTGGATCTGATTGGTCCAGACTAAAAGGGCTGTATCTCTTGAACGGTAGGTCCAATTTGCATGAATGAGGTGTCCTTTGATTCGTTATTTGTCCGTCTGTCTGTCTGTCTGTCTGTCTGTCTGTCTGTCTGTCTGTCTGTCTGTCTGTCTGTCTGTCTGTCTGTCTGTCTGTCCGTCTGTCTGTCCGTCCATCCATGTGTTGGCTTATGGCTAGGGTTTGGGTTAGGGGTTAGTCAGAGTGTTCGTTCTTGCTAAATGGGGTCTGGGGTTTAGCGGAAACGAACACCACCGGGGGGCGCTAACGAGGGCCACGTGTAGGGTTAGGTATAGGTGTCAAAACGAGTTTCACCCTCATTATGTTTCACCCTCATTAGCATATTGGATCTGATTGGTCCAGACTAAAAGGGCTGTATCTCTTGAACGGTAGGTCCAATTTGCATGAATGAGGTGTCCTTTGATTCGTTATTTGTCCGTCTGTCTGTCTGTCTGTCTGTCTGTCTGTCTGTCTGTCTGTCTGTCTGTCTGTCTGTCTGTCTGTCTGTCCGTCTGTCTGTCCGTCCATCCATGTGTTGGCTTATGGCTAGGGTTTGGGTTAGGGGTTAGTCAGAGTGTTCGTTCTTGCTAAATGGGGTCTGGGGTTTAGCGGAAACGAACACCACCGGGGGGCGCTAACGA
Organism: Danio rerio; assembly: GCF_052040795.2. Taxonomy (NCBI): domain Eukaryota; kingdom Metazoa; phylum Chordata; class Actinopteri; order Cypriniformes; family Danionidae; genus Danio; species Danio rerio. The sequence goes on along the minus strand of NC_141034.1, from coordinate 48,711 downwards.
GGGCCACGTGTAGGGTTAGGGTCAGGGTGGGGGTTTTGGGGTCATTCGGTCTCTCTGTGTTTAGGGTTATCGTCTTGGGGTTAAGGGGTTAAGGGCCATGTGGTGGGGGTTGGGGGTTTTGGGATGGGGGTTTGAGGAGGGTTAGGGTCAAGGCTAGGGTTAGGGTTAGGTATAGGTGTCAATACGAGTTTCACCCTCATTATGTTTCACCCTCATTAGCATATTGGATCTGATTGGTCCAGACTAAAAGGGCTGTATCTTTTGAACGGTAGGTCCAATTTGCATGAATGAGGTGTCCTTTGATTCGTTATTTGTCCGTCTGTCTGTCTGTCTGTCTGTCTGTCTGTCTGTCTGTCTGTCTCTCTGTCTGTCTGTCTCTCTGTCTGTCTGTCTGTCCGTCTATCCATGTGTTGGCTTATGGCTAGGGTTTGGGTTAGGGGTTAGTCAGAGTGTTCGTTCTTGCTAAATGGGGTCTGGGGTTTAGCGGAAACGAACACCACCGGGGGGCGCTAACGAGGGCCACGTGTAGGGTTAGGGTCAGGGTGGGGGTTTTGGGTTCATTCGGTCTCTCTGTGTTTAGGGTTATCGTCTTGGGGTTAAGGGGTTAAGGGCCATGTGGTGGGGGTTGGGGGTTTTGGGTTAGGGTTAGGGTTAGGGTTAGGGTTAGGGTTAGGTATAGGTGTCAAAACGAGTTTCACCCTCATTATGTTTCACCCTCATTAGCATATTGGATCTGATTGGTCCAGACTAAAAGGGCTGTATCTCTTGAACGGTAGGTCCAATTTGCATGAATGAGGTGTCCTTTGATTCGTTATTTGTCCGTCTGTCTGTCTGTCTGTCTGTCTGTCTGTCTGTCTGTCTGTCTGTCTGTCTGTCTGTCTGTCTGTCTGTCTGTCTGTCCGTCTGTCTGTCCGTCCATCCATGTGTTGGCTTATGGCTAGGGTTTGGGTTAGGGGTTAGTCAGAGTGTTCGTTCTTGCTAAATGGGGTCTGGGGTTTAGCGGAAACGAACACCACCGGGGGGCGCTAACGAGGGCCACGTGTAGGGTTAGGTATAGGTGTCAAAACGAGTTTCACCCTCATTATGTTTCACCCTCATTAGCATATTGGATCTGATTGGTCCAGACTAAAAGGGCTGTATCTCTTGAACGGTAGGTCCAATTTGCATGAATGAGGTGTCCTTTGATTCGTTATTTGTCCGTCTGTCTGTCTGTCTGTCTGTCTGTCTGTCTGTCTGTCTGTCTGTCTGTCTGTCTGTCTGTCTGTCTGTCCGTCTGTCTGTCCGTCCATCCATGTGTTGGCTTATGGCTAGGGTTTGGGTTAGGGGTTAGTCAGAGTGTTCGTTCTTGCTAAATGGGGTCTGGGGTTTAGCGGAAACGAACACCACCGGGGGGCGCTAACGAGGGCCACGTGTAGGGTTAGGGTCAGGGTGGGGGTTTTGGGGTCATTCGGTCTCTCTGTGTTTAGGGTTATCGTCTTGGGGTTAAGGGGTTAAGGGCCATGTGGTGGGGGTTGGGGGTTTTGGGATGGGGGTTTGAGGAGGGTTAGGGTCAAGGCTAGGGTTAGGGTTAGGTATAGGTGTCAATACGAGTTTCACCCTCATTATGTTTCACCCTCATTAGCATATTGGATCTGATTGGTCCAGACTAAAAGGGCTGTATCTTTTGAACGGTAGGTCCAATTTGCATGAATGAGGTGTCCTTTGATTCGTTATTTGTCCGTCTGTCTGTCTGTCTGTCTGTCTGTCTGTCTGTCTGTCTGTCTCTCTGTCTGTCTGTCTCTCTGTCTGTCTGTCTGTCCGTCTATCCATGTGTTGGCTTATGGCTAGGGTTTGGGTTAGGGGTTAGTCAGAGTGTTCGTTCTTGCTAAATGGGGTCTGGGGTTTAGCGGAAACGAACACCACCGGGGGGCGCTAACGAGGGCCACGTGTAGGGTTAGGGTCAGGGTGGGGGTTTTGGGTTCATTCGGTCTCTCTGTGTTTAGGGTTATCGTCTTGGGGTTAAGGGGTTAAGGGCCATGTGGTGGGGGTTGGGGGTTTTGGGTTAGGGTTAGGGTTAGGGTTAGGGTTAGGGTTAGGTATAGGTGTCAAAACGAGTTTCACCCTCATTATGTTTCACCCTCATTAGCATATTGGATCTGATTGGTCCAGACTAAAAGGGCTGTATCTCTTGAACGGTAGGTCCAATTTGCATGAATGAGGTGTCCTTTGATTCGTTATTTGTCCGTCTGTCTGTCTGTCTGTCTGTCTGTCTGTCTGTCTGTCTGTCTGTCTGTCTGTCTGTCTGTCTGTCTGTCTGTCTGTCCGTCTGTCTGTCCGTCCATCCATGTGTTGGCTTATGGCTAGGGTTTGGGTTAGGGGTTAGTCAGAGTGTTCGTTCTTGCTAAATGGGGTCTGGGGTTTAGCGGAAACGAACACCACCGGGGGGCGCTAACGAGGGCCACGTGTAGGGTTAGGTATAGGTGTCAAAACGAGTTTCACCCTCATTATGTTTCACCCTCATTAGCATATTGGATCTGATTGGTCCAGACTAAAAGGGCTGTATCTCTTGAACGGTAGGTCCAATTTGCATGAATGAGGTGTCCTTTGATTCGTTATTTGTCCGTCTGTCTGTCTGTCTGTCTGTCTGTCTGTCTGTCTGTCTGTCTGTCTGTCTGTCTGTCTGTCTGTCTGTCCGTCTGTCTGTCCGTCCATCCATGTGTTGGCTTATGGCTAGGGTTTGGGTTAGGGGTTAGTCAGAGTGTTCGTTCTTGCTAAATGGGGTCTGGGGTTTAGCGGAAACGAACACCACCGGGGGGCGCTAACGAGGGCCACGTGTAGGGTTAGGGTCAGGGTGGGGGTTTTGGGGTCATTCGGTCTCTCTGTGTTTAGGGTTATCGTCTTGGGGTTAAGGGGTTAAGGGCCATGTGGTGGGGGTTGGGGGTTTTGGGATGGGGGTTTGAGGAGGGTTAGGGTCAAGGCTAGGGTTAGGGTTAGGTATAGGTGTCAATACGAGTTTCACCCTCATTATGTTTCACCCTCATTAGCATATTGGATCTGATTGGTCCAGACTAAAAGGGCTGTATCTTTTGAACGGTAGGTCCAATTTGCATGAATGAGGTGTCCTTTGATTCGTTATTTGTCCGTCTGTCTGTCTGTCTGTCTGTCTGTCTGTCTGTCTGTCTGTCTCTCTGTCTGTCTGTCTCTCTGTCTGTCTGTCTGTCCGTCTATCCATGTGTTGGCTTATGGCTAGGGTTTGGGTTAGGGGTTAGTCAGAGTGTTCGTTCTTGCTAAATGGGGTCTGGGGTTTAGCGGAAACGAACACCACCGGGGGGCGCTAACGAGGGCCACGTGTAGGGTTAGGGTCAGGGTGGGGGTTTTGGGTTCATTCGGTCTCTCTGTGTTTAGGGTTATCGTCTTGGGGTTAAGGGGTTAAGGGCCATGTGGTGGGGGTTGGGGGTTTTGGGTTAGGGTTAGGGTTAGGGTTAGGGTTAGGGTTAGGTATAGGTGTCAAAACGAGTTTCACCCTCATTATGTTTCACCCTCATTAGCATATTGGATCTGATTGGTCCAGACTAAAAGGGCTGTATCTCTTGAACGGTAGGTCCAATTTGCATGAATGAGGTGTCCTTTGATTCGTTATTTGTCCGTCTGTCTGTCTGTCTGTCTGTCTGTCTGTCTGTCTGTCTGTCTGTCTGTCTGTCTGTCTGTCTGTCTGTCTGTCTGTCCGTCTGT
>NC_141034.1:25000-37500 GCF_052040795.2 Danio rerio | reverse complement strand
CCGAATGAACCCAAAACCCCCACCCTGACCCTAACCCTACACGTGGCCCTCGTTAGCGCCCCCCGGTGGTGTTCGTTTCCGCTAAACCCCAGACCCCATTTAGCAAGAACGAACACTCTGACTAACCCCTAACCCAAACCCTAGCCATAAGCCAACACATGGATAGACGGACAGACAGACAGACAGAGAGACAGACAGACAGAGAGACAGACAGACAGACAGACAGACAGACAGACAGACAGACAGACGGACAAATAACGAATCAAAGGACACCTCATTCATGCAAATTGGACCTACCGTTAAAAAGATACAGCCCTTTTAGTCTGGACCAATCAGATCCAATATGCTAATGAGGGTGAAACATAATGAGGGTGAAACTCGTATTGACACCTATACCTAACCCTAACCCTAGCCTTGACCCTAACCCTCCTCAAACCCCCATCCCAAAACCCCCAACCCCCACCACATGGCCCTTAACCCCTTAACCCCAAGACGATAACCCTAAACACAGAGAGACCGAATGACCCCAAAACCCCCACCCTGACCCTAACCCTACACGTGGCCCTCGTTAGCGCCCCCCGGTGGTGTTCGTTTCCGCTAAACCCCAGACCCCATTTAGCAAGAACGAACACTCTGACTAACCCCTAACCCAAACCCTAGCCATAAGCCAACACATGGATGGACGGACAGACAGACGGACAGACAGACAGACAGACAGACAGACAGACAGACAGACAGACAGACAGACAGACAGACAGACAGACAGACGGACAAATAACGAATCAAAGGACACCTCATTCATGCAAATTGGACCTACCGTTCAAGAGATACAGCCCTTTTAGTCTGGACCAATCAGATCCAATATGCTAATGAGGGTGAAACATAATGAGGGTGAAACTCGTTTTGACACCTATACCTAACCCTACACGTGGCCCTCGTTAGCGCCCCCCGGTGGTGTTCGTTTCCGCTAAACCCCAGACCCCATTTAGCAAGAACGAACACTCTGACTAACCCCTAACCCAAACCCTAGCCATAAGCCAACACATGGATGGACGGACAGACAGACGGACAGACAGACAGACAGACAGACAGACAGACAGACAGACAGACAGACAGACAGACAGACAGACAGACAGACAGACAGACGGACAAATAACGAATCAAAGGACACCTCATTCATGCAAATTGGACCTACCGTTCAAGAGATACAGCCCTTTTAGTCTGGACCAATCAGATCCAATATGCTAATGAGGGTGAAACATAATGAGGGTGAAACTCGTTTTGACACCTATACCTAACCCTAACCCTAACCCTAACCCTAACCCTAACCCAAAACCCCCAACCCCCACCACATGGCCCTTAACCCCTTAACCCCAAGACGATAACCCTAAACACAGAGAGACCGAATGAACCCAAAACCCCCACCCTGACCCTAACCCTACACGTGGCCCTCGTTAGCGCCCCCCGGTGGTGTTCGTTTCCGCTAAACCCCAGACCCCATTTAGCAAGAACGAACACTCTGACTAACCCCTAACCCAAACCCTAGCCATAAGCCAACACATGGATAGACGGACAGACAGACAGACAGAGAGACAGACAGACAGAGAGACAGAGACAGACAGACAGACAGACAGACAGACAGACAGACAGACAACGGACAAATAACGAATCAAAGGACACCTCATTCATGCAAATTGGACCTACCGTTCAAAAGATACAGCCCTTTTAGTCTGGACCAATCAGATCCAATATGCTAATGAGGGTGAAACATAATGAGGGTGAAACTCGTATTGACACCTATACCTAACCCTAACCCTAGCCTTGACCCTAACCCTCCTCAAACCCCCATCCCAAAACCCCCAACCCCCACCACATGGCCCTTAACCCCTTAACCCCAAGACGATAACCCTAAACACAGAGAGACCGAATGACCCCAAAACCCCCACCCTGACCCTAACCCTACACGTGGCCCTCGTTAGCGCCCCCCGGTGGTGTTCGTTTCCGCTAAACCCCAGACCCCATTTAGCAAGAACGAACACTCTGACTAACCCCTAACCCAAACCCTAGCCATAAGCCAACACATGATGGACGGACAGACAGACGGACAGACAGACAGACAGACAGACAGACAGACAGACAGACAGACAGACAGACAGACAGACAGACAGACAGACGGACAAATAACGAATCAAAGGACACCTCATTCATGCAAATTGGACCTACCGTTCAAGAGATACAGCCCTTTTTAGTCTGGACCAATCAGATCCATATGCTAATGAGGGTGAAACATAATGAGGGTGAAACTCGTTTTGACACCTATACCTAACCCTACACGTGGCCCTCGTTAGCGCCCCCCGGTGGTGTTCGTTTCCGCTAAACCCCAGACCCCATTTAGCAAGAACGAACACTCTGACTAACCCCTAACCCAAACCCTAGCCATAAGCCAACACATGGATGGACGGACAGACAGACGGACAGACAGACAGACAGACAGACAGACAGACAGACAGACAGACAGACAGACAGACAGACAGACAGACAGACAGACAGAACGGACAAATAACGAATCAAAGGACACCTCATTCATGCAAATTGGACCTACCGTTCAAGAGATACAGCCCTTTTAGTCTGGACCAATCAGATCCAATATGCTAATGAGGGTGAAACATAATGAGGGTGAAACTCGTTTTGACACCTATACCTAACCCTAACCCTAACCCTAACCCTAACCCTAACCCAAAACCCCCAACCCCCACCACATGGCCCTTAACCCCTTAACCCCAAGACGATAACCCTAAACACAGAGAGACCGAATGAACCCAAAACCCCCACCCTGACCCTAACCCTACACGTGGCCCTCGTTAGCGCCCCCCGGTGGTGTTCGTTTCCGCTAAACCCCAGACCCCATTTAGCAAGAACGAACACTCTGACTAACCCCTAACCCAAACCCTAGCCATAAGCCAACACATGGATAGACGGACAGACAGACAGACAGAGAGACAGACAGACAGAGAGACAGACAGACAGACAGACAGACAGACAGACAGACAGACAGACGGACAAATAACGAATCAAAGGACACCTCATTCATGCAAATTGGACCTACCGTTCAAAAGATACAGCCCTTTTAGTCTGGACCAATCAGATCCAATATGCTAATGAGGGTGAAACATAATGAGGGTGAAACTCGTATTGACACCTATACCTAACCCTAACCCTAGCCTTGACCCTAACCCTCCTCAAACCCCCATCCCAAAACCCCCAACCCCCACCACATGGCCCTTAACCCCTTAACCCCAAGACGATAACCCTAAACACAGAGAGACCGAATGACCCCAAAACCCCCACCCTGACCCTAACCCTACACGTGGCCCTCGTTAGCGCCCCCCGGTGGTGTTCGTTTCCGCTAAACCCCAGACCCCATTTAGCAAGAACGAACACTCTGACTAACCCCTAACCCAAACCCTAGCCATAAGCCAACACATGGATGGACGGACAGACAGACGGACAGACAGACAGACAGACAGACAGACAGACAGACAGACAGACAGACAGACAGACAGACAGACAGACAGACGGACAAATAACGAATCAAAGGACACCTCATTCATGCAAATTGACCTACCGTTCAAGAGATACAGCCCTTTTAGTCTGGACCAATCAGATCCAATATGCTAATGAGGGTGAAACATAATGAGGGTGAAACTCGTTTTGACACCTATACCTAACCCTACACGTGGCCCTCGTTAGCGCCCCCCGGTGGTGTTCGTTTCCGCTAAACCCCAGACCCCATTTAGCAAGAACGAACACTCTGACTAACCCCTAACCCAAACCCTAGCCATAAGCCAACACATGGATGGACGGACAGACAGACGGACAGACAGACAGACAGACAGACAGACAGACAGACAGACAGACAGACAGACAGACAGACAGACAGACAGACAGACAGACGGACAAATAACGAATCAAAGGACACCTCATTCATGCAAATTGGACCTACCGTTCAAGAGATACAGCCCTTTTAGTCTGGACCAATCAGATCCAATATGCTAATGAGGGTGAAACATAATGAGGGTGAAACTCGTTTTGACACCTATACCTAACCCTAACCCTAACCCTAACCCTAACCCTAACCCAAAACCCCCAACCCCCACCACATGGCCCTTAACCCCTTAACCCCAAGACGATAACCCTAAACACAGAGAGACCGAATGAACCCAAAACCCCCACCCTGACCCTAACCCTACACGTGGCCCTCGTTAGCGCCCCCCGGTGGTGTTCGTTTCCGCTAAACCCCAGACCCCATTTAGCAAGAACGAACACTCTGACTAACCCCTAACCCAAACCCTAGCCATAAGCCAACACATGGATAGACGGACAGACAGACAGACAGAGAGACAGACAGACAGAGAGACAGACAGACAGACAGACAGACAGACAGACAGACAGACAGACGGACAAATAACGAATCAAAGGACACCTCATTCATGCAAATTGGACCTACCGTTCAAAAGATACAGCCCTTTTAGTCTGGACCAATCAGATCCAATATGCTAATGAGGGTGAAACATAATGAGGGTGAAACTCGTATTGACACCTATACCTAACCCTAACCCTAGCCTTGACCCTAACCCTCCTCAAACCCCCATCCCAAAACCCCCAACCCCCACCACATGGCCCTTAACCCCTTAACCCCAAGACGATAACCCTAAACACAGAGAGACCGAATGACCCCAAAACCCCCACCCTGACCCTAACCCTACACGTGGCCCTCGTTAGCGCCCCCCGGTGGTGTTCGTTTCCGCTAAACCCCAGACCCCATTTAGCAAGAACGAACACTCTGACTAACCCCTAACCCCAAACCCTAGCCATAAGCCAACACATGGATGGACGGACAGACAGACGGACAGACAGACAGACAGACAGACAGACAGACAGACAGACAGACAGACAGACAGACAGACAGACAGACAGACGGACAAATAACGAATCAAAGGACAACCTCATTCATGCAAATTGGACCTACCGTTCAAGAGATACAGCCCTTTTAGTCTGGACCAATCAGATCCAATATGCTAATGAGGGTGAAACATAATGAGGGTGAAACTCGTTTTGACACCTATACCTAACCCTACACGTGGCCCTCGTTAGCGCCCCCCGGTGGTGTTCGTTTCCCGCTAAACCCCAGACCCCATTTAGCAAGAACGAACACTCTGACTAACCCCTAACCCAAACCCTAGCCATAAGCCAACACATGGATGGACGGACAGACAGACGGACAGACAGACAGACAGACAGACAGACAGACAGACAGACAGACAGACAGACAGACAGACAGACAGACAGACAGACAGACGGACAAATAACGAATCAAAGGACACCTCATTCATGCAAATTGGACCTACCGTTCAAGAGATACAGCCCTTTTAGTCTGGACCAATCAGATCCAATATGCTAATGAGGGTGAAACATAATGAGGGTGAAACTCGTTTTGACACCTATACCTAACCCTAACCCTAACCCTAACCCTAACCCTAACCCAAAACCCCCAACCCCCACCACATGGCCCTTAACCCCTTAACCCCAAGACGATAACCCTAAACACAGAGAGACCGAATGAACCCAAAACCCCCACCCTGACCCTAACCCTACACGTGGCCCTCGTTAGCGCCCCCCGGTGGTGTTCGTTTCCGCTAAACCCCAGACCCCATTTAGCAAGAACGAACACTCTGACTAACCCCTAACCCAAACCCTAGCCATAAGCCAACACATGGATAGACGGACAGACAGACAGACAGAGAGACAGACAGACAGAGAGACAGACAGACAGACAGACAGACAGACAGACAGACAGACAGACGGACAAATAACGAATCAAAGGACACCTCATTCATGCAAATTGGACCTACCGTTCAAAAGATACAGCCCTTTTAGTCTGGACCAATCAGATCCAATATGCTAATGAGGGTGAAACATAATGAGGGTGAAACTCGTATTGACACCTATACCTAACCCTAACCCTAGCCTTGACCCTAACCCTCCTCAAACCCCCATCCCAAAACCCCCAACCCCCACCACATGGCCCTTAACCCCTTAACCCCAAGACGATAACCCTAAACACAGAGAGACCGAATGACCCCAAAACCCCCACCCTGACCCTAACCCTACACGTGGCCCTCGTTAGCGCCCCCCGGTGGTGTTCGTTTCCGCTAAACCCCAGACCCCATTTAGCAAGAACGAACACTCTGACTAACCCCTAACCCAAACCCTAGCCATAAGCCAACACATGGATGGACGGACAGACAGACGGACAGACAGACAGACAGACAGACAGACAGACAGACAGACAGACAGACAGACAGACAGACAGACAGACAGACGGACAAATAACGAATCAAAGGACACCTCATTCATGCAAATTGGACCTACCGTTCAAGAGATACAGCCCTTTTAGTCTGGACCAATCAGATCCAATATGCTAATGAGGGTGAAACATAATGAGGGTGAAACTCGTTTTGACACCTATACCTAACCCTACACGTGGCCCTCGTTAGCGCCCCCCGGTGGTGTTCGTTTCCGCTAAACCCCAGACCCCATTTAGCAAGAACGAACACTCTGACTAACCCCTAACCCAAACCCTAGCCATAAGCCAACACATGGATGGACGGACAGACAGACGGACAGACAGACAGACAGACAGACAGACAGACAGACAGACAGACAGACAGACAGACAGACAGACAGACAGACAGACAGACGGACAATAACGAATCAAAGGACACCTCATTCATGCAAATTGGACCTACCGTTCAAGAGATACAGCCCTTTTAGTCTGGACCAATCAGATCCAATATGCTAATGAGGGTGAAACATAATGAGGGTGAAACTCGTTTTGACACCTATACCTAACCCTAACCCTAACCCTAACCCTAACCCTAACCCAAAACCCCCAACCCCCACCACATGGCCCTTAACCCCTTAACCCCAAGACGATAACCCTAAACACAGAGAGACCGAATGAACCCAAAACCCCCACCCTGACCCTAACCCTACACGTGGCCCTCGTTAGCGCCCCCCGGTGGTGTTCGTTTCCGCTAAACCCCAGACCCCATTTAGCAAGAACGAACACTCTGACTAACCCCTAACCCAAACCCTAGCCATAAGCCAACACATGGATAGACGGACAGACAGACAGACAGAGAGACAGACAGACAGAGAGACAGACAGACAGACAGACAGACAGACAGACAGACAGACAGACGGACAAATAACGAATCAAAGGACACCTCATTCATGCAAATTGGACCTACCGTTCAAAAGATACAGCCCTTTTAGTCTGGACCAATCAGATCCAATATGCTAATGAGGGTGAAACATAATGAGGGTGAAACTCGTATTGACACCTATACCTAACCCTAACCCTAGCCTTGACCCTAACCCTCCTCAAACCCCCATCCCAAAACCCCCCAACCCCCACCACATGGCCCTTAACCCCTTAACCCCAAGACGATAACCCTAAACACAGAGAGACCGAATGACCCCAAAACCCCCACCCTGACCCCTAACCCTACACGTGGCCCTCGTTAGCGCCCCCCGGTGGTGTTCGTTTCCGCTAAACCCCAGACCCCATTTAGCAAGAACGAACACTCTGACTAACCCCTAACCCAAACCCTAGCCATAAGCCAACACATGGATGGACGGACAGACAGACGGACAGACAGACAGACAGACAGACAGACAGACAGACAGACAGACAGACAGACAGACAGACAGACAGACAGACGGACAAATAACGAATCAAAGGACACCTCATTCATGCAAATTGGACCTACCGTTCAAGAGATACAGCCCTTTTAGTCTGGACCAATCAGATCCAATATGCTAATGAGGGTGAAACATAATGAGGGTGAAACTCGTTTTGACACCTATACCTAACCCTACACGTGGCCCTCGTTAGCGCCCCCGGTGGTGTTCGTTTCCGCTAAACCCCAGACCCCATTTAGCAAGAACGAACACTCTGACTAACCCCTAACCCAAACCCTAGCCATAAGCCAACACATGGATGGACGGACAGACAGCGGACAGACAGACAGACAGACAGACAGACAGACAGACAGACAGACAGACAGACAGACAGACAGACAGACAGACAGACAGACAGACGACAGACAGACGACGGACAAATAACGAATCAAAGGACACCTCATTCATGCAAATTGGACCTACCGTTCAAGAGATACAGCCCTTTTAGTCTGGACCAATCAGATCCAATATGCTAATGAGGGTGAAACATAATGAGGGTGAAACTCGTTTTGACACCTATACCTAACCCTAACCCTAACCCTAACCCTAACCCTAACCCAAAACCCCCAACCCCCACCACATGGCCCTTAACCCCTTAACCCCAAGACGATAACCCTAAACACAGAGAGACCGAATGAACCCAAAACCCCCACCCTGACCCTAACCCTACACGTGGCCCTCGTTAGCGCCCCCCGGTGGTGTTCGTTTCCGCTAAACCCCAGACCCCATTTAGCAAGAACGAACACTCTGACTAACCCCTAACCCAAACCCTAGCCATAAGCCAACACATGGATAGACGGACAGACAGACAGACAGAGAGACAGACAGACAGAGAGACAGACAGACAGACAGACAGACAGACAGACAGACAGACAGACGGACAAATAACGAATCAAGGACACCTCATTCATGCAAATTGGACCTACCGTTCAAAAGATACAGCCCTTTTAGTCTGGACCAATCAGATCCAATATGCTAATGAGGGTGAAACATAATGAGGGTGAAACTCGTATTGACACCTATACCTAACCCTAACCCTAGCCTTGACCCTAACCCTCCTCAAACCCCCATCCCAAAACCCCCAACCCCCACCACATGGCCCTTAACCCCTTAACCCCAAGACGATAACCCTAAACACAGAGAGACCGAATGACCCCAAAACCCCCACCCTGACCCTAACCCTACACGTGGCCCTCGTTAGCGCCCCCCGGTGGTGTTCGTTTCCGCTAAACCCCAGACCCCATTTAGCAAGAACGAACACTCTGACTAACCCCTAACCCAAACCCTAGCCATAAGCCAACACATGGATGGACGGACAGACAGACGGACAGACAGACAGACAGACAGACAGACAGACAGACAGACAGACAGACAGACAGACAGACAGACAGACAGACGGACAAATAACGAATCAAAGGACACCTCATTCATGCAAATTGGACCTACCGTTCAAGAGATACAGCCCTTTTAGTCTGGACCAATCAGATCCAATATGCTAATGAGGGTGAAACATAATGAGGGTGAACTCGTTTTGACACCTATACCTAACCCTACACGTGGCCCTCGTTAGCGCCCCCCGGTGGTGTTCGTTTCCGCTAAACCCCAGACCCCATTTAGCAAGAACGAACACTCTGACTAACCCCTAACCCAAACCCTAGCCATAAGCCAACACATGGATGGACGGACAGACAGACGGACAGACAGACAGACAGACAGACAGACAGACAGACAGACAGACAGACAGACAGACAGACAGACAGACAGACAGACAGACGGACAAATAACGAATCAAAGGACACCTCATTCATGCAAATTGGACCTACCGTTCAAGAGATACAGCCCTTTTAGTCTGGACCAATCAGATCCAATATGCTAATGAGGGTGAAACATAATGAGGGTGAAACTCGTTTTGACACCTATACCTAACCCTAACCCTAACCCTAACCCTAACCCTAACCCAAAACCCCCAACCCCCACCACATGGCCCTTAACCCCTTAACCCCAAGACGATAACCCTAAACACAGAGAGACCGAATGAACCCAAAACCCCCACCCTGACCCTAACCCTACACGTGGCCCTCGTTAGCGCCCCCCGGTGGTGTTCGTTTCCGCTAAACCCCAGACCCCATTTAGCAAGAACGAACACTCTGACTAACCCCTAACCCAAACCCTAGCCATAAGCCAACACATGGATAGACGGACAGACAGACAGACAGAGAGACAGACAGACAGAGAGACAGACAGACAGACAGACAGACAGACAGACAGACAGACAGACGGACAAATAACGAATCAAAGGACACCTCATTCATGCAAATTGGACCTACCGTTCAAAAGATACAGCCCTTTTAGTCTGGACCAATCAGATCCAATATGCTAATGAGGGTGAAACATAATGAGGGTGAAACTCGTATTGACACCTATACCTAACCCTAACCCTAGCCTTGACCCTAACCCTCCTCAAACCCCCATCCAAAACCCCCAACCCCCACCACATGGCCCTTAACCCCTTAACCCCAAGACGATAACCCTAAACACAGAGAGACCGAATGACCCCAAAACCCCCACCCTGACCCTAACCCTACACGTGGCCCTCGTTAGCGCCCCCCGGTGGTGTTCGTTTCCGCTAAACCCCAGACCCCATTTAGCAAGAACGAACACTCTGACTAACCCCTAACCCAAACCCTAGCCATAAGCCAACACATGGATGGACGGACAGACAGACGGACAGACAGACAGACAGACAGACAGACAGACAGACAGACAGACAGACAGACAGACAGACAGACAGACAGACGGACAAATAACGAATCAAAGGACACCTCATTCATGCAAATTGGACCTACCGTTCAAGAGATACAGCCCTTTTAGTCTGGACCAATCAGATCCAATATGCTAATGAGGGTGAAACATAATGAGGGTGAAACTCGTTTTGACACCTATACCTAACCCTACACGTGGCCCTCGTTAGCGCCCCCCGGTGGTGTTCGTTTCCGCTAAACCCCAGACCCCATTTAGCAAGAACGAACACTCTGACTAACCCCTAACCCAAACCCTAGCCATAAGCCAACACATGGATGGACGGACAGACAGACGACAGACAGACAGACAGACAGACAGACAGACAGACAGACAGACAGACAGACAGACAGACAGACAGACAGACAGACAGACGGACAAATAACGAATCAAAGGACACCTCATTCATGCAAATTGGACCTACCGTTCAAGAGATACAGCCCTTTTAGTCTGGACCAATCAGATCCAATATGCTAATGAGGGTGAAACATAATGAGGGTGAAACTCGTTTTGACACCTATACCTAACCCTAACCCTAACCCTAACCCTAACCCTAACCCAAAACCCCCAACCCCCACCACATGGCCCTTAACCCCTTAACCCCAAGACGATAACCCTAAACACAGAGAGACCGAATGAACCCAAAACCCCCACCCTGACCCTAACCCTACACGTGGCCCTCGTTAGCGCCCCCCGGTGGTGTTCGTTTCCGCTAAACCCCAGACCCCATTTAGCAAGAACGAACACTCTGACTAACCCCTAACCCAAACCCTAGCCATAAGCCAACACATGGATAGACGGACAGACAGACAGACAGAGAGACAGACAGACAGAGAACAGACAGACAGACAGACAGACAGACAGACAGACAGACAGACGGACAAATAACGAATCAAAGGACACCTCATTCATGCAAATTGGACCTACCGTTCAAAAGATACAGCCCTTTTAGTCTGGACCAATCAGATCCAATATGCTAATGAGGGTGAAACATAATGAGGGTGAAACTCGTATTGACACCTATACCTATATGCAGCCTTGACCCTAACCCTCCTCAAACCCCCATCCCAAAACCCCCAACCCCCACCACATGGCCCTTAACCCCTTAACCCCAAGACGATAACCTAAACACAGAGAGACCGAATGACCCCAAAACCCCCACCCTGACCCTAACCCTACACGTGGCCCTCGTTAGCGCCCCCCGGTGGTGTTCGTTTCCGCTAAACCCCAGACCCCATTTAGCAAGAACGAACACTCTGACTAACCCCTAACCCAAACCCTAGCCATAAGCCAACACATGGATGGACGGACGGACAGACAGACAGACAGACAGACAGACAGACAGACAGACAGACAGACAGACAGACAGACAGACGGACAAATAACGAATCAAAGACACCTCATTCATGCAAATTGGACCTACCGTTCAAAAGATACAGCCCTTTTAGTCTGGACCAATCAGATCCAATATGCTAATGAGGGTGAAACATAATGAGGGTGAAACTCGTTTTGACACCTATACCTAACCCTAACCCTAACCCTAACCCTAACCCTAACCCTAACCCTAACCCTAACCCTAACCCTAACCCTAACCCTAACCCTAACCCTGGGCGGGCAGAGGGAGACCGGCGCTCGCCCTGGCCGCTGGAGCCAAAGGGAGAACCGACCCCCCTCGAACCCAACCCACAGGCCGCCGGCAGAGCCACCCTGGGCGGGCAGAGGGAGACCGGCGCTCGCCCTGGCCCCTGGAGCCAAAGGGAGAACCGACCCGCCTCGACCCCAACCCACAGGCCCCCGGCAGAGCCACCCTGGGCGGGCAGAGGGAGACCGGCGCTCGCCCTGGCCCCTGGAGCCAAAGGGAGAACCGACCCCCCTCGACCCCAACCCACAGGCCC
>NC_141034.1:0-20000 GCF_052040795.2 Danio rerio | reverse complement strand
CCCTAACCCTAACCCTAACCCTAACCCTAACCCTAACCCTAACCCTAACCCTAACCCTAACCCTAACCCTAACCCTAACCCTAACCCTAACCCTAACCCTAACCCTAACCCTAACCCTAACCCTAACCCTAACCCTAACCCTAACCCTAACCCTAACCCTAACCCTAACCCTAACCCTAACCCTAACCCTAACCCTAACCCTAACCCTAACCCTAACCCTAACCCTAACCCTAACCCTAACCCTAACCCTAACCCTAACCCTAACCCTAACCCTAACCCTAACCCTAACCCTAACCCTAACCCTAACCCTAACCCTAACCCTAACCCTAACCCTAACCCTAACCCTAACCCTAACCCTAACCCTAACCCTAACCCTAACCCTAACCCTAACCCTAACCCTAACCCTAACCCTAACCCTAACCCTAACCCTAACCCTAACCCTAACCCTAACCCTAACCCTAACCCTAACCCTAACCCTAACCCTAACCCTAACCCTAACCCTAACCCTAACCCTAACCCTAACCCTAACCCTAACCCTAACCCTAACCCTAACCCTAACCCTAACCCTAACCCTAACCCTAACCCTAACCCTAACCCTAACCCTAACCCTAACCCTAACCCTAACCCTAACCCTAACCCTAACCCTAACCCTAACCCTAACCCTAACCCTAACCCTAACCCTAACCCTAACCCTAACCCTAACCCTAACCCTAACCCTAACCCTAACCCTAACCCTAACCCTAACCCTAACCCTAACCCTAACCCTAACCCTAACCCTAACCCTAACCCTAACCCTAACCCTAACCCTAACCCTAACCCTAACCCTAACCCTAACCCTAACCCTAACCCTAACCCTAACCCTAACCCTAACCCTAACCCTAACCCTAACCCTAACCCTAACCCTAACCCTAACCCTAACCCTAACCCTAACCCTAACCCTAACCCTAACCCTAACCCTAACCCTAACCCTAACCCTAACCCTAACCCTAACCCTAACCCTAACCCTAACCCTAACCCTAACCCTAACCCTAACCCTAACCCTAACCCTAACCCTAACCCTAACCCTAACCCTAACCCTAACCCTAACCCTAACCCTAACCCTAACCCTAACCCTAACCCTAACCCTAACCCTAACCCTAACCCTAACCCTAACCCTAACCCTAACCCTAACCCTAACCCTAACCCTAACCCTAACCCTAACCCTAACCCTAACCCTAACCCTAACCCTAACCCTAACCCTAACCCTAACCCTAACCCTAACCCTAACCCTAACCCTAACCCTAACCCTAACCCTAACCCTAACCCTAACCCTAACCCTAACCCTAACCCTAACCCTAACCCTAACCCTAACCCTAACCCTAACCCTAACCCTAACCCTAACCCTAACCCTAACCCTAACCCTAACCCTAACCCTAACCCTAACCCTAACCCTAACCCTAACCCTAACCCTAACCCTAACCCTAACCCTAACCCTAACCCTAACCCTAACCCTAACCCTAACCCTAACCCTAACCCTAACCCTAACCCTAACCCTAACCCTAACCCTAACCCTAACCCTAACCCTAACCCTAACCCTAACCCTAACCCTAACCCTAACCCTAACCCTAACCCTAACCCTAACCCTAACCCTAACCCTAACCCTAACCCTAACCCTAACCCTAACCCTAACCCTAACCCTAACCCTAACCCTAACCCTAACCCTAACCCTAACCCTAACCCTAACCCTAACCCTAACCCTAACCCTAACCCTAACCCTAACCCTAACCCTAACCCTAACCCTAACCCTAACCCTAACCCTAACCCTAACCCTAACCCTAACCCTAACCCTAACCCTAACCCTAACCCTAACCCTAACCCTAACCCTAACCCTAACCCTAACCCTAACCCTAACCCTAACCCTAACCCTAACCCTAACCCTAACCCTAACCCTAACCCTAACCCTAACCCTAACCCTAACCCTAACCCTAACCCTAACCCTAACCCTAACCCTAACCCTAACCCTAACCCTAACCCTAACCCTAACCCTAACCCTAACCCTAACCCTAACCCTAACCCTAACCCTAACCCTAACCCTAACCCTAACCCTAACCCTAACCCTAACCCTAACCCTAACCCTAACCCTAACCCTAACCCTAACCCTAACCCTAACCCTAACCCTAACCCTAACCCTAACCCTAACCCTAACCCTAACCCTAACCCTAACCCTAACCCTAACCCTAACCCTAACCCTAACCCTAACCCTAACCCTAACCCTAACCCTAACCCTAACCCTAACCCTAACCCTAACCCTAACCCTAACCCTAACCCTAACCCTAACCCTAACCCTAACCCTAACCCTAACCCTAACCCTAACCCTAACCCTAACCCTAACCCTAACCCTAACCCTAACCCTAACCCTAACCCTAACCCTAACCCTAACCCTAACCCTAACCCTAACCCTAACCCTAACCCTAACCCTAACCCTAACCCTAACCCTAACCCTAACCCTAACCCTAACCCTAACCCTAACCCTAACCCTAACCCTAACCCTAACCCTAACCCTAACCCTAACCCTAACCCTAACCCTAACCCTAACCCTAACCCTAACCCTAACCCTAACCCTAACCCTAACCCTAACCCTAACCCTAACCCTAACCCTAACCCTAACCCTAACCCTAACCCTAACCCTAACCCTAACCCTAACCCTAACCCTAACCCTAACCCTAACCCTAACCCTAACCCTAACCCTAACCCTAGTTGACTACCCCTAGTTGACTACCCCTAGTTGACTACCCCTAGTTGACTACCCCTAGTTGACTACCCCTAGTTGACTACCCCTAGTTGACTACCCCTAGTTGACTACCCCTAGTTGACTACCCCTAGTTGACTACCCCTAGTTGACTACCCCTAGTTGACTACCCCTAGTTGACTACCCCTAGTTGACTACCCCTAGTTGACTACCCCTAGTTGACTACCCCTAGTTGACTACCCCTAGTTGACTACCCCTAGTTGACTACCCCTAGTTGACTACCCCTAGTTGACTACCCCTAGTTGACTACCCCTAGTTGACTACCCCTAGTTGACTACCCCTAGTTGACTACCCCTAGTTGACTACCCCTAGTTGACTACCCCTAGTTGACTACCCCTAGTTGACTACCCCTAGTTGACTACCCCTAGTTGACTACCCCTAGTTGACTACCCCTAGTTGACTACCCCTAGTTGACTACCCCTAGTTGACTACCCCTAGTTGACTACCCCTAGTTGACTACCCCTAGTTGACTACCCCTAGTTGACTACCCCTAGTTGACTACCCCTAGTTGACTACCCCTAGTTGACTACCCCTAGTTGACTACCCCTAGTTGACTACCCCTAGTTGACTACCCCTAGTTGACTACCCCTAGTTGACTACCCCTAGTTGACTACCCCTAGTTGACTACCCCTAGTTGACTACCCCTAGTTGACTACCCCTAGTTGACTACCCCTAGTTGACTACCCCTAGTTGACTACCCCTAGTTGACTACCCCTAGTTGACTACCCCTAGTTGACTACCCCTAGTTGACTACCCCTAGTTGACTACCCCTAGTTGACTACCCCTAGTTGACTACCCCTAGTTGACTACCCCTAGTTGACTACCCCTAGTTGACTACCCCTAGTTGACTACCCCTAGTTGACTACCCCTAGTTGACTACCCCTAGTTGACTACCCCTAGTTGACTACCCCTAGTTGACTACCCCTAGTTGACTACCCCTAGTTGACTACCCCTAGTTGACTACCCCTAGTTGACTACCCCTAGTTGACTACCCCTAGTTGACTACCCCTAGTTGACTACCCCTAGTTGACTACCCCTAGTTGACTACCCCTAGTTGACTACCCCTAGTTGACTACCCCTAGTTGACTACCCCTAGTTGACTACCCCTAGTTGACTACCCCTAGTTGACTACCCCTAGTTGACTACCCCTAGTTGACTACCCCTAGTTGACTACCCCTAGTTGACTACCCCTAGTTGACTACCCCTAGTTGACTACCCCTAGTTGACTACCCCTAGTTGACTACCCCTAGTTGACTACCCCTAGTTGACTACCCCTAGTTGACTACCCCTAGTTGACTACCCCTAGTTGACTACCCCTAGTTGACTACCCCTAGTTGACTACCCCTAGTTGACTACCCCTAGTTGACTACCCCTAGTTGACTACCCCTAGTTGACTACCCCTAGTTGACTACCCCTAGTTGACTACCCCTAGTTGACTACCCCTAGTTGACTACCCCTAGTTGACTACCCCTAGTTGACTACCCCTAGTTGACTACCCCTAGTTGACTACCCCTAGTTGACTACCCCTAGTTGACTACCCCTAGTTGACTACCCCTAGTTGACTACCCCTAGTTGACTACCCCTAGTTGACTACCCCTAGTTGACTACCCCTAGTTGACTACCCCTAGTTGACTACCCCTAGTTGACTACCCCTAGTTGACTACCCCTAGTTGACTACCCCTAGTTGACTACCCCTAGTTGACTACCCCTAGTTGACTACCCCTAGTTGACTACCCCTAGTTGACTACCCCTAGTTGACTACCCCTAGTTGACTACCCCTAGTTGACTACCCCTAGTTGACTACCCCTAGTTGACTACCCCTAGTTGACTACCCCTAGTTGACTACCCCTAGTTGACTACCCCTAGTTGACTACCCCTAGTTGACTACCCCTAGTTGACTACCCCTAGTTGACTACCCCTAGTTGACTACCCCTAGTTGACTACCCCTAGTTGACTACCCCTAGTTGACTACCCCTAGTTGACTACCCCTAGTTGACTACCCCTAGTTGACTACCCCTAGTTGACTACCCCTAGTTGACTACCCCTAGTTGACTACCCCTAGTTGACTACCCCTAGTTGACTACCCCTAGTTGACTACCCCTAGTTGACTACCCCTAGTTGACTACCCCTAGTTGACTACCCCTAGTTGACTACCCCTAGTTGACTACCCCTAGTTGACTACCCCTAGTTGACTACCCCTAGTTGACTACCCCTAGTTGACTACCCCTAGTTGACTACCCCTAGTTGACTACCCCTAGTTGACTACCCCTAGTTGACTACCCCTAGTTGACTACCCCTAGTTGACTACCCCTAGTTGACTACCCCTAGTTGACTACCCCTAGTTGACTACCCCTAGTTGACTACCCCTAGTTGACTACCCCTAGTTGACTACCCCTAGTTGACTACCCCTAGTTGACTACCCCTAGTTGACTACCCCTAGTTGACTACCCCTAGTTGACTACCCCTAGTTGACTACCCCTAGTTGACTACCCCTAGTTGACTACCCCTAGTTGACTACCCCTAGTTGACTACCCCTAGTTGACTACCCCTAGTTGACTACCCCTAGTTGACTACCCCTAGTTGACTACCCCTAGTTGACTACCCCTAGTTGACTACCCCTAGTTGACTACCCCTAGTTGACTACCCCTAGTTGACTACCCCTAGTTGACTACCCCTAGTTGACTACCCCTAGTTGACTACCCCTAGTTGACTACCCCTAGTTGACTACCCCTAGTTGACTACCCCTAGTTGACTACCCCTAGTTGACTACCCCTAGTTGACTACCCCTAGTTGACTACCCCTAGTTGACTACCCCTAGTTGACTACCCCTAGTTGACTACCCCTAGTTGACTACCCCTAGTTGACTACCCCTAGTTGACTACCCCTAGTTGACTACCCCTAGTTGACTACCCCTAGTTGACTACCCCTAGTTGACTACCCCTAGTTGACTACCCCTAGTTGACTACCCCTAGTTGACTACCCCTAGTTGACTACCCCTAGTTGACTACCCCTAGTTGACTACCCCTAGTTGACTACCCCTAGTTGACTACCCCTAGTTGACTACCCCTAGTTGACTACCCCTAGTTGACTACCCCTAGTTGACTACCCCTAGTTGACTACCCCTAGTTGACTACCCCTAGTTGACTACCCCTAGTTGACTACCCCTAGTTGACTACCCCTAGTTGACTACCCCTAGTTGACTACCCCTAGTTGACTACCCCTAGTTGACTACCCCTAGTTGACTACCCCTAGTTGACTACCCCTAGTTGACTACCCCTAGTTGACTACCCCTAGTTGACTACCCCTAGTTGACTACCCCTAGTTGACTACCCCTAGTTGACTACCCCTAGTTGACTACCCCTAGTTGACTACCCCTAGTTGACTACCCCTAGTTGACTACCCCTAGTTGACTACCCCTAGTTGACTACCCCTAGTTGACTACCCCTAGTTGACTACCCCTAGTTGACTACCCCTAGTTGACTACCCCTAGTTGACTACCCCTAGTTGACTACCCCTAGTTGACTACCCCTAGTTGACTACCCCTAGTTGACTACCCCTAGTTGACTACCCCTAGTTGACTACCCCTAGTTGACTACCCCTAGTTGACTACCCCTAGTTGACTACCCCTAGTTGACTACCCCTAGTTGACTACCCCTAGTTGACTACCCCTAGTTGACTACCCCTAGTTGACTACCCCTAGTTGACTACCCCTAGTTGACTACCCCTAGTTGACTACCCCTAGTTGACTACCCCTAGTTGACTACCCCTAGTTGACTACCCCTAGTTGACTACCCCTAGTTGACTACCCCTAGTTGACTACCCCTAGTTGACTACCCCTAGTTGACTACCCCTAGTTGACTACCCCTAGTTGACTACCCCTAGTTGACTACCCCTAGTTGACTACCCCTAGTTGACTACCCCTAGTTGACTACCCCTAGTTGACTACCCCTAGTTGACTACCCCTAGTTGACTACCCCTAGTTGACTACCCCTAGTTGACTACCCCTAGTTGACTACCCCTAGTTGACTACCCCTAGTTGACTACCCCTAGTTGACTACCCCTAGTTGACTACCCCTAGTTGACTACCCCTAGTTGACTACCCCTAGTTGACTACCCCTAGTTGACTACCCCTAGTTGACTACCCCTAGTTGACTACCCCTAGTTGACTACCCCTAGTTGACTACCCCTAGTTGACTACCCCTAGTTGACTACCCCTAGTTGACTACCCCTAGTTGACTACCCCTAGTTGACTACCCCTAGTTGACTACCCCTAGTTGACTACCCCTAGTTGACTACCCCTAGTTGACTACCCCTAGTTGACTACCCCTAGTTGACTACCCCTAGTTGACTACCCCTAGTTGACTACCCCTAGTTGACTACCCCTAGTTGACTACCCCTAGTTGACTACCCCTAGTTGACTACCCCTAGTTGACTACCCCTAGTTGACTACCCCTAGTTGACTACCCCTAGTTGACTACCCCTAGTTGACTACCCCTAGTTGACTACCCCTAGTTGACTACCCCTAGTTGACTACCCCTAGTTGACTACCCCTAGTTGACTACCCCTAGTTGACTACCCCTAGTTGACTACCCCTAGTTGACTACCCCTAGTTGACTACCCCTAGTTGACTACCCCTAGTTGACTACCCCTAGTTGACTACCCCTAGTTGACTACCCCTAGTTGACTACCCCTAGTTGACTACCCCTAGTTGACTACCCCTAGTTGACTACCCCTAGTTGACTACCCCTAGTTGACTACCCCTAGTTGACTACCCCTAGTTGACTACCCCTAGTTGACTACCCCTAGTTGACTACCCCTAGTTGACTACCCCTAGTTGACTACCCCTAGTTGACTACCCCTAGTTGACTACCCCTAGTTGACTACCCCTAGTTGACTACCCCTAGTTGACTACCCCTAGTTGACTACCCCTAGTTGACTACCCCTAGTTGACTACCCCTAGTTGACTACCCCTAGTTGACTACCCCTAGTTGACTACCCCTAGTTGACTACCCCTAGTTGACTACCCCTAGTTGACTACCCCTAGTTGACTACCCCTAGTTGACTACCCCTAGTTGACTACCCCTAGTTGACTACCCCTAGTTGACTACCCCTAGTTGACTACCCCTAGTTGACTACCCCTAGTTGACTACCCCTAGTTGACTACCCCTAGTTGACTACCCCTAGTTGACTACCCCTAGTTGACTACCCCTAGTTGACTACCCCTAGTTGACTACCCCTAGTTGACTACCCCTAGTTGACTACCCCTAGTTGACTACCCCTAGTTGACTACCCCTAGTTGACTACCCCTAGTTGACTACCCCTAGTTGACTACCCCTAGTTGACTACCCCTAGTTGACTACCCCTAGTTGACTACCCCTAGTTGACTACCCCTAGTTGACTACCCCTAGTTGACTACCCCTAGTTGACTACCCCTAGTTGACTACCCCTAGTTGACTACCCCTAGTTGACTACCCCTAGTTGACTACCCCTAGTTGACTACCCCTAGTTGACTACCCCTAGTTGACTACCCCTAGTTGACTACCCCTAGTTGACTACCCCTAGTTGACTACCCCTAGTTGACTACCCCTAGTTGACTACCCCTAGTTGACTACCCCTAGTTGACTACCCCTAGTTGACTACCCCTAGTTGACTACCCCTAGTTGACTACCCCTAGTTGACTACCCCTAGTTGACTACCCCTAGTTGACTACCCCTAGTTGACTACCCCTAGTTGACTACCCCTAGTTGACTACCCCTAGTTGACTACCCCTAGTTGACTACCCCTAGTTGACTACCCCTAGTTGACTACCCCTAGTTGACTACCCCTAGTTGACTACCCCTAGTTGACTACCCCTAGTTGACTACCCCTAGTTGACTACCCCTAGTTGACTACCCCTAGTTGACTACCCCTAGTTGACTACCCCTAGTTGACTACCCCTAGTTGACTACCCCTAGTTGACTACCCCTAGTTGACTACCCCTAGTTGACTACCCCTAGTTGACTACCCCTAGTTGACTACCCCTAGTTGACTACCCCTAGTTGACTACCCCTAGTTGACTACCCCTAGTTGACTACCCCTAGTTGACTACCCCTAGTTGACTACCCCTAGTTGACTACCCCTAGTTGACTACCCCTAGTTGACTACCCCTAGTTGACTACCCCTAGTTGACTACCCCTAGTTGACTACCCCTAGTTGACTACCCCTAGTTGACTACCCCTAGTTGACTACCCCTAGTTGACTACCCCTAGTTGACTACCCCTAGTTGACTACCCCTAGTTGACTACCCCTAGTTGACTACCCCTAGTTGACTACCCCTAGTTGACTACCCCTAGTTGACTACCCCTAGTTGACTACCCCTAGTTGACTACCCCTAGTTGACTACCCCTAGTTGACTACCCCTAGTTGACTACCCCTAGTTGACTACCCCTAGTTGACTACCCCTAGTTGACTACCCCTAGTTGACTACCCCTAGTTGACTACCCCTAGTTGACTACCCCTAGTTGACTACCCCTAGTTGACTACCCCTAGTTGACTACCCCTAGTTGACTACCCCTAGTTGACTACCCCTAGTTGACTACCCCTAGTTGACTACCCCTAGTTGACTACCCCTAGTTGACTACCCCTAGTTGACTACCCCTAGTTGACTACCCCTAGTTGACTACCCCTAGTTGACTACCCCTAGTTGACTACCCCTAGTTGACTACCCCTAGTTGACTACCCCTAGTTGACTACCCCTAGTTGACTACCCCTAGTTGACTACCCCTAGTTGACTACCCCTAGTTGACTACCCTAGTTGACTACCCCTAGTTGACTACCCCTAGTTGACTACCCCTAGTTGACTACCCCTAGTTGACTACCCCTAGTTGACTACCCCTAGTTGACTACCCCTAGTTGACTACCCCTAGTTGACTACCCCTAGTTGACTACCCCTAGTTGACTACCCCTAGTTGACTACCCCTAGTTGACTACCCCTAGTTGACTACCCCTAGTTGACTACCCCTAGTTGACTACCCCTAGTTGACTACCCCTAGTTGACTACCCCTAGTTGACTACCCCTAGTTGACTACCCCTAGTTGACTACCCCTAGTTGACTACCCCTAGTTGACTACCCCTAGTTGACTACCCCTAGTTGACTACCCCTAGTTGACTACCCCTAGTTGACTACCCCTAGTTGACTACCCCTAGTTGACTACCCCTAGTTGACTACCCTAGTTGACTACCCCTAGTTGACTACCCCTAGTTGACTACCCCTAGTTGACTACCCCTAGTTGACTACCCCTAGTTGACTACCCCTAGTTGACTACCCCTAGTTGACTACCCCTAGTTGACTACCCCTAGTTGACTACCCCTAGTTGACTACCCCTAGTTGACTACCCCTAGTTGACTACCCCTAGTTGACTACCCCTAGTTGACTACCCCTAGTTGACTACCCCTAGTTGACTACCCCTAGTTGACTACCCCTAGTTGACTACCCCTAGTTGACTACCCCTAGTTGACTACCCCTAGTTGACTACCCCTAGTTGACTACCCCTAGTTGACTACCCCTAGTTGACTACCCCTAGTTGACTACCCCTAGTTGACTACCCCTAGTTGACTACCCCTAGTTGACTACCCCTAGTTGACTACCCCTAGTTGACTACCCCTAGTTGACTACCCCTAGTTGACTACCCCTAGTTGACTACCCCTAGTTGACTACCCCTAGTTGACTACCCCTAGTTGACTACCCCTAGTTGACTACCCCTAGTTGACTACCCCTAGTTGACTACCCCTAGTTGACTACCCCTAGTTGACTACCCCTAGTTGACTACCCCTAGTTGACTACCCCTAGTTGACTACCCCTAGTTGACTACCCCTAGTTGACTACCCCTAGTTGACTACCCCTAGTTGACTACCCCTAGTTGACTACCCCTAGTTGACTACCCCTAGTTGACTACCCCTAGTTGACTACCCCTAGTTGACTACCCCTAGTTGACTACCCCTAGTTGACTACCCCTAGTTGACTACCCCTAGTTGACTACCCCTAGTTGACTACCCCTAGTTGACTACCCCTAGATTTATATATTATAATAATATATTATTATATTAATAATTAACTACTAATTCAGTATAATAGGGGTAGAGTTCAGTAGGGGTAATGTTCTCAACTTAAGAAAATGACCAGATTTTGTTTAGGGTTGTGTGTTAAAATAGTTTATGTTCTTCAGTTAGAAAACATCTGGTTTTAGGGTTAAGTTTGAGGGTAGGTTGTTATATACAATTAGTTTGACTTAAGGGTAGACATGGTTTAGTCAATTTTCCTTCAATGCTTTAAAAAATGATTTGTTGCTTGAGAAGTTGTTTAGGATTGGTTAAGAAACCCTTGTGGTTAGTGTTAGGTTTAAGACAGTGGTATATTTTGGTCTACAAAAAAAGATGAAGAGGATTCAAAATGCTGGTTAAGATAATTCAAGAAAGAACTGAACATTGAACAATCTTGGTGAAAGATCCATGATTGGTGTGTGGATGGGAATAAATGATGATTCAAGTGACATAGTATCCAAGTAGATGACATCGATCCAAGATAAAGCAAGAAAAACATCAAAAAGCAGCATTTCCTCATGAGACCAGTGCATGTCCGCACGAGTGAGTGAGAGAGAGAGGGAGAGGCTCAGTCACAAGTCGGAGGGTGGGGCGGAGGTAAAAGGTGTCTGGCACAAGCTTCTCCACAGGAACAGAGAAGGCTCAGCTGAGTGAAAACACTTTACTGCATCACTATTTTTGTTAAATAGATTTTTGAACCTTAATTAGGTTCCAGATGCAGTTTATAAACTTGTAGCGTAGTTGAAGTGGAGTTTGATCGGGATATTCCATTACGCTGCATTTTTGACATCTGCAATCGGGTGCTCCGTTTACGCAACGTTAGCATGGTAATTTAGACAATAGACTGATGACAGAGTAACGTTAATGTTCGTTTATAAAGGTTAAAATGATGCTTGTGCAGTTGTGTCGAATAGTATGCACTTATGGGAGTTATATGGTACGTCTAAATTACTGTCTTTTGCAGACAGCAAGATATATGCTATAGGCTAGTTAACCTTAGCATAGCTTCCAGTCACTTTTTATTAACTCTAAACTCCTCATATACATTTGGGCACCCAGAAAGTCAAAAAGAGTGAGACTGCTGCTGAGCCATTTCTTGGTCCTCCACCAGTCAAAAAAAAAATTCATGTTCTGTGTGGAAGCATTTTACAGTCAGTGGAGCTGCAGATAAAACAGTGACACTGTATAATGTGTGCAAAAGTGAAATCAGCAGGGTCAGAGATATCAAACATCTGTCAAGATCTATGCGTAATCATTCATTTCTTTTTGGCTTCGTCCCTTTATCAATCTGTGGGGTTGCCACAGTAAATATATTTCTGCTATTGTAATACAAATGCACTATTGATACATTATCATAGTTTAATTGTCATGTTCAAAGATCTTAAATACCTTTATTCCCCTGCAAACATTTTTAATTGTTGCATTTGTCATTTTCCCTCCAAATAAAATTAAGCCAGAGGCACACAACATACGACCTCTAAAAAAGGTGCTGTAACATGTACCTATATGTAGCACCACAATATGATAGAGCGGCATAGCAGTGTTTAGACACTTGGTTGCTTTTGTTTTTATTAACTTGAAAGTGTTTCAGCTATTGAGTTTAATTGAACAAAGGGAGCAGTTTACATTGCATTAAAGGCAACTACTGATGGGTTGTGTAATGTTTCAAAGAGCTGTTGCAGCATGAGTGGAAAATAAAACCGTATTAGTGCTGCCTGGTCTAACAATAGTTTTAAAAGGGTTTAAACAATAGAGCACTCTCTGGAAGAGAAGTGAATCTCCGTTATTTCATTGACTTATTTTATACATGGTTTATTTTCTAACCAGTCATCTAAAATAATGAAATGGCCTATTATTTTATTAATGGTGAGTTTAATAATTTCATTGACATCCTGAGCATTTGAGACCTTTAATTCGCCTGACTGACGCAAGTTTATTGCATGCAGCACTGTATTTGGTAGCACAAATCTCGCTCTGATCCAGGAGAGAACTAAACCAATGACTACATGCAGACTTTCCTGCTGCGCATCGAATAAAGCAAATAAGAAATGCTTATCGAAGCCTATGTTAGAAAGTAAACTTTAAATAATTGGACTTTGCTCTAAAGCGTTAGAGTGGCACTGCTGTCCAGGGTACTGTTGTATGATTTCTTAGTCTATATATGCTCTAATAAACTAGTCACATGAATGAATTTAATAAACTAATAGTCGGTATTGCTCTCAAAATAAATCACTAGGTTTTGACATGTTAATGAGCAATTCAGCATTTCAGCAGTAGGCCATTATGTGATTCAGTTATACACAAGTTTGACATTTATGGGGCTGTGTAACACTAGTGTTGTTTTGTTTTACTGATCTTTAATATACTGGGTAGCTATGCAAATATTTTCTAAAAATGTCAAGCTGATATATAGTGCTTTATATCCTGATGCATTTTCAAATCCATTTTTCACTTGCTGCGTTCATTTAATGTTTGAATACTTAACAGCCATCGTTTAACACAGGTGTCAAACTCTGTTCCAAAAGAGCTGCAGCTCTGCACAGTTTAGTTCCAACCCTAATTAAACACACCTGATCAAACTAATTGAGTCCTTCAGGCTTGTTTGAAACCTACAGGTAAGTGTGTTGGAGCAGGGTTGGAACTAGACTGTTCAGGGCTTCAGCCCTCCAGGAATTGAGTTGACACCCCTGGTTTAAAGGGTTATATTTTACCATCAAAATGTAGCATGTTATATACTTCTGCATCAAGCACACAAGTATGCTTCAGCACAACCCTTTGGATTGTCACATAGCCCTTGCTGTGGCAGTCAGACACTGATGCACACCTCAGTGAAGAGAGCAAGCTGTGATTGGTCAGCTTTGTAGAGCTGACAAGTGTGCCCTAACCTTGTCCTCATCTTCAGTCAGTAATTTTGGGGCCATTTCTGACAGCTACCTGTGTAAAGCCAGATTAAGCATCTGCAAAACTCCATTTCTTCATCTTAATGTTGCCAACTATCAATAACTGATGCAGAAAAGCTTAGTCATGCTTTCATGACCTCTCAGTTAGACTATTGTAATGAGTTACTAGGTGGTTACCCTGCTGGCCTCACTATCAAACTGCAGCTGGTTCAAAATGCAGCTGCTAGAGTGCTTTCTAGAACCAAGAAATCACTACTCCAGTTTTCTCAGTGCATTGACTCCCTATTAAATATTTAATTTACAATGTTACTGTTTACCTACAAAGACCTCAATGCTTTGGCTGCCCAGTATTTGAGGGAGCTCCTGGTGTAGAGCATAATGATTCCTTTAAGACCCTATAGTGACCCACAAGTCCATGTATTGATCCTGAAGGGTCAGTCTGTACACCAGCCGGTGACCTCTCCCATCTGCAGCAACTCCACAATGGATGTCCACCATTCTCCAGCGCCTAGACTCCAGCTCTGTACAGGAAGTTTGGCAAGCGGAGAAGTTATCATGCCCAACTGAGCCTGGTTTGAGGTTATTTTTCCCCTTTACTTTGGTCGGTTGGCAAACTGGCTCGCTTGGTTTGGGGCTTGTGTAGTTGAGCATGGAAGGATTTTCTTCATTGTTTGGACTTTCAGCAGTGAAAATTAAACGCCGAAATTAATCTTTCAAAACTGAGCTGATTTAAACCTCTCATACCTGATGTGAAAAAGCATGCACATGCTTAAAGATCCTTAGCCCGAACAGTTATAATAGATAGAAGTTTGTATGAATGTTCAAGAAACTGAAGCAGATAAGGGAGATTCCACAGAAGGAAGAATTATTTATACAAGGAGTGAATACGTTGTTGAGAGATTTCCAAGGTAACCCATATGCCCGGAGCACTGACCTGCCCAAAGAGCTGATTTAATGTGAATAAACCTCAAAGCAGCTGCCAGGCAAATTATACTGAGTTTTAAGGTTCTGGACAGATTTTAAACCAGTCAACAGAAATATCTCCCAAAGGGTTAACATAATTATGAGACCACTGCAAATGACATGGAGTACTGTGTGAAATAAATTTTGGAAATAGGTGTACTGTCTGTGCCAGTGGTTCTCAAACGCAGGCTTCCTATTAGTGGTACATGGAGGAATCACCAAATCATGCAACAATTAACACTTAATCCTTTGTGTACTAGAACATCAATGTGATCAGCATTGACTGTTTTATGTAGCGCACGATCACAGCACTGTGCTTTGTGTTTACTTTAGTGCAATGTGTCAAACTGTTGAAAATCAGAATCCAAAGCATGATTTGACTGACAAGAAAAGTGGCCAATCAGTCAACCTTGTCAAGTTTTGCGTTAAACGCAAGGGCGGGACAAAGGCTTTGAGTAGCAGAGACAAAAAAAACTGAAATGTTTTGTTGGAATAATGCTTCTTGCATGTTTTCACTATAGAGACGTCTTGAAGAGCAATTAAACCGGACATATTTCCTGCCTATTTGATGATCTACATCCATGTTTTGCTCTCCGACAGAGAGTCGACTCGCCTCTGACCTGTCACTCCTCTAAACGGTATGAAAGGAAGCCCAGGAATTATTCATCTTTGCTCCTTGACTAAATTTAGTCAAAAGTTTAAGTATTTAGAATTAGATTGATGCATGATCGATGAAAATGCTAATTGTCTTCTTTGGCTGTGTTAAGTTAAACTTAGCAAAGGTGGAACTTTATTACAAAGAATTATGCTGGAAATGTTTCTGGATGAGGTATTTGTGTGATTTATACATTTAGCTGTATTCTGATCTGTCTTAAAGCATTACAGGTCAAAGCAATCAGTTGTTACTTATTGTTTTTGTCAAAATTAACAATAAGGCTCTTAAAGCACTGCTTTGATAAGTGTATTGTTGTCATTTCAAATACCTCAAGTAAAATAGTCATGTTTTATTTTTACTGACAGTGTACTTGTGTTTTTTTAAGTTTGTATTTTAGTTTAAGATCAAATGTAAAATAAAATCTACATTTGATGTACTGCTATTTGAGAAACAAAATTGCCTTATTGTAAAGAAAAGGTGTAAAATATGTAAATAAAAGGCCAAATTTAAATCTTTATCATACGTTAAATAAACCTTTCAAAGCTTGAAAATAGTTTAAAAAGGGCAAAAAATGTCTTTATTGCCTTAAAGATTGTGGTAGTTACCAGTGCTATTGAAAAACATTGTCATGAAAGGAAAAATAAATAACACCATACTTCTTAGTGTCAATTCCTATACATGTAGCTTTGGGATTTAAGCAATTAAACCAACTAATCAGGTTTAAACTTGATTTCAATGAAAATCTGATTTTTTTTTTCAAAAGTAACAAACTAGTACTTAAAAAAAAAAAAAAAAAAAAAAAATTGTACTTTTACTTAATATTAGTATTTACTAAAATTTGTGTTATTTTAGCAGTGTATTGGTATTTTTACTTGAGTAAAAAAATTCACAAGCATTTAGTGCAGGTTTATTATATTAATATATGATTGATTTTTTTTTATATCAATGCAATGTTTTATGGGTTGCTGAGAATACATTTAAGGTCCTCAATACATAGCATATCAGTCTTGAAAAAATAAAATAGGTACTGGAAAAAAAAGTGCTTAAAATGCCTTGATTTTCATTAGGCTGTGCCTGTATGAACCCTGTCATAAGTAAATTTAACATATATTTGTCAAAGTGTATGAATGACAAAGCCAATATTTATGAGGTCCAATCAACATTTCCAGCTTTTGATGAATAGGCTACTATGAATACTTTAGATTTAGGTACAGCAGTTTTCTATTTACTTTTAGAACAGTGACATTTAATGAACTTTAAAAGCACATTTCAATTTATTGTTTTTTTTTTATCTGCAAGCACAGTTAATGTTCAGACTATTTAAAATGTGTAAGTGACTGACAATACATATTCTTAATGAAAGGAATTAATCTGCCTCATTTTTAAACTGTGCACAGCTTAATTAGGCCTACAATGCTATTTTTTTTTTTAATACTGGCCATTATGGTGGTACTTGGAGAGATAATTTTCTAAGGTGGTAGTTGGTAAAAAAAAAAAAAAAAAAAAAAAAAAAAAAGTTTGAGAACCACTGGTCTATGCTATTTTGTGTAGTTGTGAACGTCTACAATCACGCTATGTGGAGAGAAAATAATTCACAATAGAACCAAACTGTGATTTAGGGTTAGGGTTAGGGTTAGGGTTAGGGTTAGGGTTAGGGTTAGGGTTAGGGTTAGGGTTAGGGTTAGGGTTAGGGTTAGGGTTAGGGTTAGGGTTAGGGTTAGGGTTAGGGTTAGGGTTAGGGTTAGGGTTAGGGTTAGGGTTAGGGTTAGGGTTAGGGTTAGGGTTAGGGTTAGGGTTAGGGTTAGGGTTAGGGTTAGGGTTAGGGTTAGGGTTAGGGTTAGGGTTAGGGTTAGGGTTAGGGTTAGGGTTAGGGTTAGGGTTAGGGTTAGGGTTAGGGTTAGGGTTAGGGTTAGGGTTAGGGTTAGGGTTAGGGTTAGGGTTAGGGTTAGGGTTAGGGTTAGGGTTAGGGTTAGGGTTAGGGTTAGGGTTAGGGTTAGGGTTAGGGTTAGGGTTAGGGTTAGGGTTAGGGTTAGGGTTAGGGTTAGGGTTAGGGTTAGGGTTAGGGTTAGGGTTAGGGTTAGGGTTAGGGTTAGGGTTAGGGTTAGGGTTAGGGTTAGGGTTAGGGTTAGGGTTAGGGTTAGGGTTAGGGTTAGGGTTAGGGTTAGGGTTAGGGTTAGGGTTAGGGTTAGGGTTAGGGTTAGGGTTAGGGTTAGGGTTAGGGTTAGGGTTAGGGTTAGGGTTAGGGTTAGGGTTAGGGTTAGGGTTAGGGTTAGGGTTAGGGTTAGGGTTAGGGTTAGGGTTAGGGTTAGGGTTAGGGTTAGGGTTAGGGTTAGGGTTAGGGTTAGGGTTAGGGTTAGGGTTAGGGTTAGGGTTAGGGTTAGGGTTAGGGTTAGGGTTAGGGTTAGGGTTAGGGTTAGGGTTAGGGTTAGGGTTAGGGTTAGGGTTAGGGTTAGGGTTAGGGTTAGGGTTAGGGTTAGGGTTAGGGTTAGGGTTAGGGTTAGGGTTAGGGTTAGGGTTAGGGTTAGGGTTAGGGTTAGGGTTAGGGTTAGGGTTAGGGTTAGGGTTAGGGTTAGGGTTAGGGTTAGGGTTAGGGTTAGGGTTAGGGTTAGGGTTAGGGTTAGGGTTAGGGTTAGGGTTAGGGTTAGGGTTAGGGTTAGGGTTAGGGTTAGGGTTAGGGTTAGGGTTAGGGTTAGGGTTAGGGTTAGGGTTAGGGTTAGGGTTAGGGTTAGGGTTAGGGTTAGGGTTAGGGTTAGGGTTAGGGTTAGGGTTAGGGTTAGGGTTAGGGTTAGGGTTAGGGTTAGGGTTAGGGTTAGGGTTAGGGTTAGGGTTAGGGTTAGGGTTAGGGTTAGGGTTAGGGTTAGGGTTAGGGTTAGGGTTAGGGTTAGGGTTAGGGTTAGGGTTAGGGTTAGGGTTAGGGTTAGGGTTAGGGTTAGGGTTAGGGTTAGGGTTAGGGTTAGGGTTAGGGTTAGGGTTAGGGTTAGGGTTAGGGTTAGGGTTAGGGTTAGGGTTAGGGTTAGGGTTAGGGTTAGGGTTAGGGTTAGGGTTAGGGTTAGGGTTAGGGTTAGGGTTAGGGTTAGGGTTAGGGTTAGGGTTAGGGTTAGGGTTAGGGTTAGGGTTAGGGTTAGGGTTAGGGTTAGGGTTAGGGTTAGGGTTAGGGTTAGGGTTAGGGTTAGGGTTAGGGTTAGGGTTAGGGTTAGGGTTAGGGTTAGGGTTAGGGTTAGGGTTAGGGTTAGGGTTAGGGTTAGGGTTAGGGTTAGGGTTAGGGTTAGGGTTAGGGTTAGGGTTAGGGTTAGGGTTAGGGTTAGGGTTAGGGTTAGGGTTAGGGTTAGGGTTAGGGTTAGGGTTAGGGTTAGGGTTAGGGTTAGGGTTAGGGTTAGGGTTAGGGTTAGGGTTAGGGTTAGGGTTAGGGTTAGGGTTAGGGTTAGGGTTAGGGTTAGGGTTAGGGTTAGGGTTAGGGTTAGGGTTAGGGTTAGGGTTAGGGTTAGGGTTAGGGTTAGGGTTAGGGTTAGGGTTAGGGTTAGGGTTAGGGTTAGGGTTAGGGTTAGGGTTAGGGTTAGGGTTAGGGTTAGGGTTAGGGTTAGGGTTAGGGTTAGGGTTAGGGTTAGGGTTAGGGTTAGGGTTAGGGTTAGGGTTAGGGTTAGGGTTAGGGTTAGGGTTAGGGTTAGGGTTAGGGTTAGGGTTAGGGTTAGGGTTAGGGTTAGGGTTAGGGTTAGGGTTAGGGTTAGGGTTAGGGTTAGGGTTAGGGTTAGGGTTAGGGTTAGGGTTAGGGTTAGGGTTAGGGTTAGGGTTAGGGTTAGGGTTAGGGTTAGGGTTAGGGTTAGGGTTAGGGTTAGGGTTAGGGTTAGGGTTAGGGTTAGGGTTAGGGTTAGGGTTAGGGTTAGGGTTAGGGTTAGGGTTAGGGTTAGGGTTAGGGTTAGGGTTAGGGTTAGGGTTAGGGTTAGGGTTAGGGTTAGGGTTAGGGTTAGGGTTAGGGTTAGGGTTAGGGTTAGGGTTAGGGTTAGGGTTAGGGTTAGGGTTAGGGTTAGGGTTAGGGTTAGGGTTAGGGTTAGGGTTAGGGTTAGGGTTAGGGTTAGGGTTAGGGTTAGGGTTAGGGTTAGGGTTAGGGTTAGGGTTAGGGTTAGGGTTAGGGTTAGGGTTAGGGTTAGGGTTAGGGTTAGGGTTAGGGTTAGGGTTAGGGTTAGGGTTAGGGTTAGGGTTAGGGTTAGGGTTAGGGTTAGGGTTAGGGTTAGGGTTAGGGTTAGGGTTAGGGTTAGGGTTAGGGTTAGGGTTAGGGTTAGGGTTAGGGTTAGGGTTAGGGTTAGGGTTAGGGTTAGGGTTAGGGTTAGGGTTAGGGTTAGGGTTAGGGTTAGGGTTAGGGTTAGGGTTAGGGTTAGGGTTAGGGTTAGGGTTAGGGTTAGGGTTAGGGTTAGGGTTAGGGTTAGGGTTAGGGTTAGGGTTAGGGTTAGGGTTAGGGTTAGGGTTAGGGTTAGGGTTAGGGTTAGGGTTAGGGTTAGGGTTAGGGTTAGGGTTAGGGTTAGGGTTAGGGTTAGGGTTAGGGTTAGGGTTAGGGTTAGGGTTAGGGTTAGGGTTAGGGTTAGGGTTAGGGTTAGGGTTAGGGTTAGGGTTAGGGTTAGGG
>NC_141033.1:55580000-55642500 GCF_052040795.2 Danio rerio | reverse complement strand
CCCTAGGACTCTTACCCCTAGGACTCTTACCCCTAGGACTCTTACCCCTAGGACTCTTACCCCTAGGACTCTTACCCCTAGGACTCTTACCCCTAGGACTCTTACCCCTAGGACTCTTACCCCTAGGACTCTTACCCCTAGGACTCTTACCCCTAGGACTCTTACCCCTAGGACTCTTACCCCTAGGACTCTTACCCCTAGGACTCTTACCCCTAGGACTCTTACCCCTAGGACTCTTACCCCTAGGACTCTTACCCCTAGGACTCTTACCCCTAGGACTCTTACCCCTAGGACTCTTACCCCTAGGACTCTTACCCCTAGGACTCTTACCCCTAGGACTCTTACCCCTAGGACTCTTACCCCTAGGACTCTTACCCCTAGGACTCTTACCCCTAGGACTCTTACCCCTAGGACTCTTACCCCTAGGACTCTTACCCCTAGGACTCTTACCCCTAGGACTCTTACCCCTAGGACTCTTACCCCTAGGACTCTTACCCCTAGGACTCTTACCCCTAGGACTCTTACCCCTAGGACTCTTACCCCTAGGACTCTTACCCCTAGGACTCTTACCCCTAGGACTCTTACCCCTAGGACTCTTACCCCTAGGACTCTTACCCCTAGGACTCTTACCCCTAGGACTCTTACCCCTAGGACTCTTACCCCTAGGACTCTTACCCCTAGGACTCTTACCCCTAGGACTCTTACCCCTAGGACTCTTACCCCTAGGACTCTTACCCCTAGGACTCTTACCCCTAGGACTCTTACCCCTAGGACTCTTACCCCTAGGACTCTTACCCCTAGGACTCTTACCCCTAGGACTCTTACCCCTAGGACTCTTACCCCTAGGACTCTTACCCCTAGGACTCTTACCCCTAGGACTCTTACCCCTAGGACTCTTACCCCTAGGACTCTTACCCCTAGGACTCTTACCCCTAGGACTCTTACCCCTAGGACTCTTACCCCTAGGACTCTTACCCCTAGGACTCTTACCCCTAGGACTCTTACCCCTAGGACTCTTACCCCTAGGACTCTTACCCCTAGGACTCTTACCCCTAGGACTCTTACCCCTAGGACTCTTACCCCTAGGACTCTTACCCCTAGGACTCTTACCCCTAGGACTCTTACCCCTAGGACTCTTACCCCTAGGACTCTTACCCCTAGGACTCTTACCCCTAGGACTCTTACCCCTAGGACTCTTACCCCTAGGACTCTTACCCCTAGGACTCTTACCCCTAGGACTCTTACCCCTAGGACTCTTACCCCTAGGACTCTTACCCCTAGGACTCTTACCCCTAGGACTCTTACCCCTAGGACTCTTACCCCTAGGACTCTTACCCCTAGGACTCTTACCCCTAGGACTCTTACCCCTAGGACTCTTACCCCTAGGACTCTTACCCCTAGGACTCTTACCCCTAGGACTCTTACCCCTAGGACTCTTACCCCTAGGACTCTTACCCCTAGGACTCTTACCCCTAGGACTCTTACCCCTAGGACTCTTACCCCTAGGACTCTTACCCCTAGGACTCTTACCCCTAGGACTCTTACCCCTAGGACTCTTACCCCTAGGACTCTTACCCCTAGGACTCTTACCCCTAGGACTCTTACCCCTAGGACTCTTACCCCTAGGACTCTTACCCCTAGGACTCTTACCCCTAGGACTCTTACCCCTAGGACTCTTACCCCTAGGACTCTTACCCCTAGGACTCTTACCCCTAGGACTCTTACCCCTAGGACTCTTACCCCTAGGACTCTTACCCCTAGGACTCTTACCCCTAGGACTCTTACCCCTAGGACTCTTACCCCTAGGACTCTTACCCCTAGGACTCTTACCCCTAGGACTCTTACCCCTAGGACTCTTACCCCTAGGACTCTTACCCCTAGGACTCTTACCCCTAGGACTCTTACCCCTAGGACTCTTACCCCTAGGACTCTTACCCCTAGGACTCTTACCCCTAGGACTCTTACCCCTAGGACTCTTACCCCTAGGACTCTTACCCCTAGGACTCTTACCCCTAGGACTCTTACCCCTAGGACTCTTACCCCTAGGACTCTTACCCCTAGGACTCTTACCCCTAGGACTCTTACCCCTAGGACTCTTACCCCTAGGACTCTTACCCCTAGGACTCTTACCCCTAGGACTCTTACCCCTAGGACTCTTACCCCTAGGACTCTTACCCCTAGGACTCTTACCCCTAGGACTCTTACCCCTAGGACTCTTACCCCTAGGACTCTTACCCCTAGGACTCTTACCCCTAGGACTCTTACCCCTAGGACTCTTACCCCTAGGACTCTTACCCCTAGGACTCTTACCCCTA
Organism: Danio rerio; assembly: GCF_052040795.2. NCBI lineage: Eukaryota > Metazoa > Chordata > Actinopteri > Cypriniformes > Danionidae > Danio > Danio rerio. The sequence continues at coordinate 55,640,185 of NC_141033.1, read as the reverse complement.
GGACTCTTACCCCTAGGACTCTTACCCCTAGGACTCTTACCCCTAGGACTCTTACCCCTAGGACTCTTACCCCTAGGACTCTTACCCCTAGGACTCTTACCCCTAGGACTCTTACCCCTAGGACTCTTACCCCTAGGACTCTTACCCCTAGGACTCTTACCCCTAGGACTCTTACCCCTAGGACTCTTACCCCTAGGACTCTTACCCCTAGGACTCTTACCCCTAGGACTCTTACCCCTAGGACTCTTACCCCTAGGACTCTTACCCCTAGGACTCTTACCCCTAGGACTCTTACCCCTAGGACTCTTACCCCTAGGACTCTTACCCCTAGGACTCTTACCCCTAGGACTCTTACCCCTAGGACTCTTACCCCTAGGACTCTTACCCCTAGGACTCTTACCCCTAGGACTCTTACCCCTAGGACTCTTACCCCTAGGACTCTTACCCCTAGGACTCTTACCCCTAGGACTCTTACCCCTAGGACTCTTACCCCTAGGACTCTTACCCCTAGGACTCTTACCCCTAGGACTCTTACCCCTAGGACTCTTACCCCTAGGACTCTTACCCCTAGGACTCTTACCCCTAGGACTCTTACCCCTAGGACTCTTACCCCTAGGACTCTTACCCCTAGGACTCTTACCCCTAGGACTCTTACCCCTAGGACTCTTACCCCTAGGACTCTTACCCCTAGGACTCTTACCCCTAGGACTCTTACCCCTAGGACTCTTACCCCTAGGACTCTTACCCCTAGGACTCTTACCCCTAGGACTCTTACCCCTAGGACTCTTACCCCTAGGACTCTTACCCCTAGGACTCTTACCCCTAGGACTCTTACCCCTAGGACTCTTACCCCTAGGACTCTTACCCCTAGGACTCTTACCCCTAGGACTCTTACCCCTAGGACTCTTACCCCTAGGACTCTTACCCCTAGGACTCTTACCCCTAGGACTCTTACCCCTAGGACTCTTACCCCTAGGACTCTTACCCCTAGGACTCTTACCCCTAGGACTCTTACCCCTAGGACTCTTACCCCTAGGACTCTTACCCCTAGGACTCTTACCCCTAGGACTCTTACCCCTAGGACTCTTACCCCTAGGACTCTTACCCCTAGGACTCTTACCCCTAGGACTCTTACCCCTAGGACTCTTACCCCTAGGACTCTTACCCCTAGGACTCTTACCCCTAGGACTCTTACCCCTAGGACTCTTACCCCTAGGACTCTTACCCCTAGGACTCTTACCCCTAGGACTCTTACCCCTAGGACTCTTACCCCTAGGACTCTTACCCCTAGGACTCTTACCCCTAGGACTCTTACCCCTAGGACTCTTACCCCTAGGACTCTTACCCCTAGGACTCTTACCCCTAGGACTCTTACCCCTAGGACTCTTACCCCTAGGACTCTTACCCCTAGGACTCTTACCCCTAGGACTCTTACCCCTAGGACTCTTACCCCTAGGACTCTTACCCCTAGGACTCTTACCCCTAGGACTCTTACCCCTAGGACTCTTACCCCTAGGACTCTTACCCCTAGGACTCTTACCCCTAGGACTCTTACCCCTAGGACTCTTACCCCTAGGACTCTTACCCCTAGGACTCTTACCCCTAGGACTCTTACCCCTAGGACTCTTACCCCTAGGACTCTTACCCCTAGGACTCTTACCCCTAGGACTCTTACCCCTAGGACTCTTACCCCTAGGACTCTTACCCCTAGGACTCTTACCCCTAGGACTCTTACCCCTAGGACTCTTACCCCTAGGACTCTTACCCCTAGGACTCTTACCCCTAGGACTCTTACCCCTAGGACTCTTACCCCTAGGACTCTTACCCCTAGGACTCTTACCCCTAGGACTCTTACCCCTAGGACTCTTACCCCTAGGACTCTTACCCCTAGGACTCTTACCCCTAGGACTCTTACCCCTAGGACTCTTACCCCTAGGACTCTTACCCCTAGGACTCTTACCCCTAGGACTCTTACCCCTAGGACTCTTACCCCTAGGACTCTTACCCCTAGGACTCTTACCCCTAGGACTCTTACCCCTAGGACTCTTACCCCTAGGACTCTTACCCCTAGGACTCTTACCCCTAGGACTCTTACCCCTAGGACTCTTACCCCTAGGACTCTTACCCCTAGGACTCTTACCCCTAGGACTCTTACCCCTAGGACTCTTACCCCTAGGACTCTTACCCCTAGGACTCTTACCCCTAGGACTCTTACCCCTAGGACTCTTACCCCTAGGACTCTTACCCCTAGGACTCTTACCCCTAGGACTCTTACCCCTAGGACTCTTACCCCTAGGACTCTTACCCCTAGGACTCTTACCCCTAGGACTCTTACCCCTAGGACTCTTACCCCTAGGACTCTTACCCCTAGGACTCTTACCCCTAGGACTCTTACCCCTAGGACTCTTACCCCTAGGACTCTTACCCCTAGGACTCTTACCCCTAGGACTCTTACCCCTAGGACTCTTACCCCTAGGACTCTTACCCCTAGGACTCTTACCCCTAGGACTCTTACCCCTAGGACTCTTACCCCTAGGACTCTTACCCCTAGGACTCTTACCCCTAGGACTCTTACCCCTAGGACTCTTACCCCTAGGACTCTTACCCCTAGGACTCTTACCCCTAGGACTCTTACCCCTAGGACTCTTACCCCTAGGACTCTTACCCCTAGGACTCTTACCCCTAGGACTCTTACCCCTAGGACTCTTACCCCTAGGACTCTTACCCCTAGGACTCTTACCCCTAGGACTCTTACCCCTAGGACTCTTACCCCTAGGACTCTTACCCCTAGGACTCTTACCCCTAGGACTCTTACCCCTAGGACTCTTACCCCTAGGACTCTTACCCCTAGGACTCTTACCCCTAGGACTCTTACCCCTAGGACTCTTACCCCTAGGACTCTTACCCCTAGGACTCTTACCCCTAGGACTCTTACCCCTAGGACTCTTACCCCTAGGACTCTTACCCCTAGGACTCTTACCCCTAGGACTCTTACCCCTAGGACTCTTACCCCTAGGACTCTTACCCCTAGGACTCTTACCCCTAGGACTCTTACCCCTAGGACTCTTACCCCTAGGACTCTTACCCCTAGGACTCTTACCCCTAGGACTCTTACCCCTAGGACTCTTACCCCTAGGACTCTTACCCCTAGGACTCTTACCCCTAGGACTCTTACCCCTAGGACTCTTACCCCTAGGACTCTTACCCCTAGGACTCTTACCCCTAGGACTCTTACCCCTAGGACTCTTACCCCTAGGACTCTTACCCCTAGGACTCTTACCCCTAGGACTCTTACCCCTAGGACTCTTACCCCTAGGACTCTTACCCCTAGGACTCTTACCCCTAGGACTCTTACCCCTAGGACTCTTACCCCTAGGACTCTTACCCCTAGGACTCTTACCCCTAGGACTCTTACCCCTAGGACTCTTACCCCTAGGACTCTTACCCCTAGGACTCTTACCCCTAGGACTCTTACCCCTAGGACTCTTACCCCTAGGACTCTTACCCCTAGGACTCTTACCCCTAGGACTCTTACCCCTAGGACTCTTACCCCTAGGACTCTTACCCCTAGGACTCTTACCCCTAGGACTCTTACCCCTAGGACTCTTACCCCTAGGACTCTTACCCCTAGGACTCTTACCCCTAGGACTCTTACCCCTAGGACTCTTACCCCTAGGACTCTTACCCCTAGGACTCTTACCCCTAGGACTCTTACCCCTAGGACTCTTACCCCTAGGACTCTTACCCCTAGGACTCTTACCCCTAGGACTCTTACCCCTAGGACTCTTACCCCTAGGACTCTTACCCCTAGGACTCTTACCCCTAGGACTCTTACCCCTAGGACTCTTACCCCTAGGACTCTTACCCCTAGGACTCTTACCCCTAGGACTCTTACCCCTAGGACTCTTACCCCTAGGACTCTTACCCCTAGGACTCTTACCCCTAGGACTCTTACCCCTAGGACTCTTACCCCTAGGACTCTTACCCCTAGGACTCTGTGACCACAACAGCTACGCTTGCAACACCAGAGAGAGCAGCTAACCTATGACAACAGTTGACCACAACAGCTACGCTTGCAACACCAGAGAGAGCAGCTAACCTATGACAACAGTTGACCACAACAGCTACGCTTGCAACACCAGAGAGAGCAGCTAACCTATGACAACAGTTGACCACAACAGCTACGCTTGCAACACCAGAGAGAGCAGCTAACCTATGACAACAGTTGACCACAACAGCTACGCTTGCAACACCAGAGAGAGCAGCTAACCTATGACAACAGTTGACCACAACAGCTACGCTTGCAACACCAGAGAAAAGCTAACTTGTGCCTACAGTTGCCGACAACAGCTACGCTTGATGCCGACAACAGCCAAGCTTCCAACACCAGAGAGAGCAGCTAACCTATGACAACAGTTGACCACAACAGCTACGCTTGCAACACCAGAGAAAAGCTAACTTGTGCCTACAGTTGCCGACAACAGCTACGCTTGATGCCGACAACAGCCAAGCTTCCAACACCAGAGAGAGCAGCTAACCTATGACAACAGTTGACCACAACAGCTAACACCAGAGAGAGCAGCTAACCTATGACAACAGTTGACCACAACAGCTAACACCAGAGAGAGCAGCTAACCTATGACAACAGTTGACCACAACAGCTAACACCAGAGAGAGCAGCTAACCTATGACAACAGTTGACCACAACAGCTACGCTTGCAACACCAGAGAAAAGCTAACTTGTGCCTACAGTTGCCGACAACAGCTACGCTTGATGTCGACAACAGCCAAGCTTCCAACACCAGAGAGAAAAAGTTAACTTGTACCAACAATTGACGACAACAACTATGCTCTGTGCCAACAGTTGACCACAACAGCTACGCTTGCAACACCAGAGAGAACAGCTAACCTATGACAGTTGACCACAACAGCTACGCTTGCAACACCAGAGAGAACAGCTAACCTATGACAGTTGACCACAACAGCTACGCTTGCAACACCAGAGAGAACAGCTAACCTATGACAGTTGACCACAACAGCTACGCTTGCAACACCAGAGAGAACAGCTAACCTATGACAGTTGACCACAACAGCTACGCTTGCAACACCAGAGAGAACAGCTAACCTATGACAGTTGACCACAACAGCTACGCTTGCAACACCAGAGAGAACAGCTAACCTATGACAGTTGACCACAACAGCTACGCTTGCAACACCAGAGAGAACAGCTAACCTATGACAGTTGACCACAACAGCTACGCTTGCAACACCAGAGAGAACAGCTAACCTATGACAGTTGACCACAACAGCTACGCTTCCAACACCAGAGAAAAGCTAACTTGAGCTACGCTTGGAGCTGACAACAGCAAAGCTTCCAACACCAGAGAGAAAAGCTAACTTGTGCCAACAGTTGACGACAACAGCTACGCTCTGTGCCAACAATTGACGACAATAGCTACGCTCTGTGCCAACAGTTGACGACAACAGCTACGCTCTGTGTGAACAATTGACGACAACAGCTACGCTTGATGCCGACAACAGCCACGCTTCCAACAGCAGAGAGAACAGCTAACCTATGACAACAGTTGACCACAACAGCTACGCTTGCAACACCAGAGAGAACAGCTAACCTATGACAACAGTTGACCACAACAGCTACGCTTGCAACACCAGAGAGAACAGCTAACCTATGACAACAGTTGACCACAACAGCTATGCTTTTAACACCAGAGAAAAGCTAACTTGAGCTACGCTTGGTGCCGACAACAGCTACGCTTGGAGCTGACAACAGCTATGATTACAACACCAGAGAGAAAAGCTAACTTGTGCCTACAGTTGCCGACAACAGCTACGCTTGATGCCGACAACAGCCAAGCTTCCAACACCAGAGAGAAAAAAAGTTAACTTGTACCAACAATTGACGACAACAGCTATGCTCTGTGCCAACAGTTGACGACAACAGCTACGCTTGATGCCGACAACAGCCAAGCTTCCAACACCAGAGAGAAAAGCTAACTTGTACCAACAGTTGACGACAACAGCTAAGCTTCCACACCAGAGAGAACAGCTAACCTGTGACAATTAACAACAATTGACTACAACAGTTAAGCTTACAATGCCAGACTACAACAGCTAAGCTTATAACACTAGAGAACAGCTAAGCTTACAACATCAGTAAGACAACAACTAAGCTTAAGTGACAATTGACAAAGCAACAGCTAGATGAAGACGACGAGATCTAAAGCAACAGCTAGATGAAGACGACGAGATCTAAAGCAACAGCTAGATGAAGACGACGAGATCTAAAGCAACAGCTAGATGAAGACGACGAGATCTAAAGCAACAGCTAGATGAAGACGACGAGATCTAAAGCAACAGCTAGATGAAGACGACGAGATCTAAAGCAACAGCTAGATGAAGACGACGAGATCTAAAGCAACAGCTAGATGAAGACGACGAGATCTAAAGCAACAGCTAGATGAAGACGACGAGATCTAAAGCAACAGCTAGATGAAGACGACGAGATCTAAAGCAACAGCTAGATGAAGACGACGAGATCTAAAGCAACAGCTAGATGAAGACGACGAGATCTAAAGCAACAGCTAGATGAAGACGACGAGATCTAAAGCAACAGCTAGATGAAGACGACGAGATCTAAAGCAACAGCTAGATGAAGACGACGAGATCTAAAGCAACAGCTAGATGAAGACGACGAGATCTAAAGCAACAGCTAGATGAAGACGACGAGATCTAAAGCAACAGCTAGATGAAGACGACGAGATCTAAAGCAACAGCTAGATGAAGACGACGAGATCTAAAGCAACAGCTAGATGAAGACGACGAGATCTAAAGCAACAGCTAGATGAAGACGACGAGATCTAAAGCAACAGCTAGATGAAGACGACGAGATCTAAAGCAACAGCTAGATGAAGACGACGAGATCTAAAGCAACAGCTAGATGAAGACGACGAGATCTAAAGCAACAGCTAGATGAAGACGACGAGATCTAAAGCAACAGCTAGATGAAGACGACGAGATCTCAAGCAACAGCTAGATGAAGACGATGAGATCAAGCAACAGCTAGATGAAGATGATGAGATCAAGCAACAGCTAGATGAAGACGACGAGATCTAAAGCAACAGCTAGATGAAGATGACGAGATCTAACAGCTAGATGAAGACGACTAGATGACAATGAGATCTAAAACTAGATGAAGAGGACTAGATGACGATGAGATCTAAAACAGCTAGATGAAGATGACGATGAGATCTAAAACAGCTAGACGAAGACGACGAGATCTAAAGTAAAAGCTAGATGAAGACGACGATAAGATCTAAAGCAACAGCTAGATGAAGACGATGATGAGATCTAAAGCAACAGCTAGATGAAGACGATGAGATCTAAAGCAACAGCTAGATGAAGACGATGAGATCTAAAGCAACAGCTAGATGAAGACGATGAGATCAAGCAACAGCTAGATGAAGACGATGAGATCAAGCAACAGCTAGATGAAGATGACAAGATCTAACAACAGCTAGATGAAGACGACTAGATGACAATGAGATCTAAAACTAGATGAAGAGGACTAGATGACGATGAGATCTAAAACAGCTAGATGAAGACGACTAGATGACGATGAGATCTAAAACAGCTAGATGAAGACGACGAGATCTAAAGCAACAGCTAGATGAAGACGACGATGAGATCTAAAGCAACAGCTAGATGAAGACGACGATGAGATCTAAAGCAACAGCTAGATAAAGATGACGATGAGATCTAAAGCAACAGCTAGATAAAGATGACGATGAGATCTAAAGCAACAGCTAGATAAAGACGACAGCTAGATGACAATGAGATCTAACAGCTAGATGACAACAACATCTAAAACCACAGCTAGATGACCAAGACTAGATATCTAAAGCAACAGCTAGATGACAAGGCCTACATGACATCTAAAACAACTCCTAGATATCGATGCCTAGAAGATCAATGAAACCTAGGCATTGTTTCATGTCTTCTAGATGACGATGATGCCTAAGAGGACGACACCTAGATTCCATCTAAAAACAACCTAGAAGATGACAGCCTAGAAATAAACATCTACATGATGACATCTAAAACAGTTAAACGTCTATAAGATACAATGCCTAGAAGACAGAACATTACCTGAAAGACAAAGACATCTAGAACTTGACAACACTATTAAGTCATCTAAAACTCTACAACGCTATTAAGACAACAGCTAGAACTAAATTGCTGGAGAAATGTAGTAGAGTGTATGCAGTGTTGGTGAACAATGTTCTGTTGTGTGGAGGTGCTAATCACCAGTAGAAGACTGGGCTTCATTTAAGGCCTGTTCGCCCCAGACCACCGTCCCTGCGTGCTGTCCAAGTGGACCCAGGGGGGCTGAATACTTACCACTCCCCCAAGTGACCTTTTGTTAACACCGCAAGGTTTCCCAGGTCACCCGAGAAGAGTCTGCAGAAATCTCTGTGGGGCCTACTCTGTCTAATGCAGAGACAGCTCCCAAGAACACCAGATTTCTCCAGGGTAAATGAGAACCCTTGCCCAAATCAGCTGAATCCCACAAGTGGACTCAGGAAAAAGAGTTGGCCGCAAATATTTCTGTGCCTCCTCATCTCCCATTGCTGATTTACTCTAGACTACTTCCAGCCAACATCTAGGAAGTTCAGAGAACATTCCCAAATGAGATCAGAGGTATCAAGAGAACAAGTCCTGACACCCCCCGCCTGCAAGTGTCAGGTCGAGGTTCAAACTGGCGGTCACATTCCAGAAAATGTAACAAGCTTCTACCAGCTTTTCCCTCTAGGGATAATGCAAGAACCAAACCGACATCATTCTCACAGAAAATAACCGTTGGGAGCATTAACCCTGAAGAAACACATAGGAAGGCTGACGTCTAGCTTTTTGAGCACTGTATTCTCAAAGATGGTGAGCTGTTTGGTTTTTGTTCTGGCAGGGGAGATACCATGATCGACAAGGTGTGTAGTTTGGTTAAGGCCCTTGTTTGAGGATTTCAATTGCTTGTATGGTTTATCAAGATGTTTTAATATTCTTTGTGTTGTCTTAACTTTGGTCTTTATTTAATGACCTGTTTATTAACCTTTTTAAGTGATAATTTGTGTACTTCTGTTTGACTTTTTGCCTTAGTAGATTGTACAAGCTACTAATATCATCCAAAATGTTTCAATATTTATTATGATATCTTTACTGTTTGTTTCACTTGCATCTCCACTTGTTATCAACATGTATACTGCATTTGCTGTCCTTTTGTATGGAATTTTTCAGTTTCTTTTGTTGGCTTATCTGTGCATTTTCTGGAGATTATTAGGTCTAGCTTGTTACGTGTTCCCTATATAATATGAAGTATTAAGCTTACTTATAAATAAATTACTTTATTACATCTTCCCTATCCTTGCATCTAGTCTAGGAAGTTTTGGAGTAAGGACACAGAGCTGCGTACACGGGCCCACACTTGTCTGACTATATACCAAAAAAGCATTGATCTTACCTGTGTAGGAGGTTAGCCTTGTCTGTGGGCTTTGGCCTTATAACTTCAGAAGAAGTGTTTTACTGTTATAATTGTTAATTATGGTATGATGTGTGGCACCATTAGAATGGTTTCGATAATAAAACATTGTTGAGATCAATGTTTAAGAGGTGCGAATTTTCTCTTTTCTTTTTTACTCCCTCAAGACCAGCTTTGAGGGAAATTTAAGACACTTTATCAGTAGTGTACCTCAGATTCATCGGGTGTTTCGACTCTTCAAACCCTACACACTCATCTAAGGCGATCAGCTCTGGTTGATCAATCCCAGGCCAGTGTCTTGTTGCCAATTTATAATAGGGACTTGACCAAATCCTCACTATGTTTGTTTTGGGTTCTGATATTTTGATGCAAAAATTGGGTTTTAAGAGGTTTGTGTGTTTTACAAAAAGATTTGGAACTCAAATGAGTTGAGTGAGGCTCGTCCTGCCCCAAAAACACTTTAAAAAAATGGATTATATACTGTAGAGATAAACATAAAGTGTGGGATTTTCTTTTTAATTTTTCTTTATTACTTTCTCTAGGAGAGAGTGACAATAGTAACAAATCTTGATATTGCTCTCCACTAGGGCATTAACACAAACCAGACTGATATCATCTTTGTCAAGGATAACTGCTGGAAGCAAAACTCAAGAAATAAAATCAGTTTAAGGCCAATGGCCAGGTGTTGAGAGACAGCGTTCATGGTGACACACAATTTTTTTTTTTTTTTTTTGCTCTTGTTTGTATATTATCATTCAGAATTTGATTATCTGATGTCTACGTTGTTTATTAATGCTTTAATCATCGCTCATAAAGACCTTTAAAATCGCGTTTTATTAGAGAATAGACCAGACAGGAATGGCTCATTAGTATTCATGTTTCTGCACCAATCCGGTTTGTTCTCATTTGCATATGCTTTAAGTCGATTTCAATCGTTCATATCTCTGTTGTTTTGAAATATTTAGAGTTAATTTTTTCACCATTTTAATCTAAATATTATGTAGAAACTGTGTTAACCCAACAAAAACTAATTACTGATAAAAATATTTTTATGGGGTTACCGTCTGTGTAATGCATAGCTGATTTAGTGCAGCTCCTTATTTCTCGCATGTTAATTTGTAATTTTACAAATCACTGGAGCGATTATAAGTTTGTAGAATTGATGATAATAATAGTAATAATAATGATGATGATAATTACCATCTCCTAAATGATATATGGTCAGTGGAACACAATATGATTTGTTGATTACTACATATTTACATAATATAATTTCTGAGACAGTGAAGTATGTTGAATTAACATTAGCATGATTTAGAAGTACTTCACGGATAATTGTGAACTTACGTAATGCTGAAAGATTGAAAGTAATCTGATAGCTCTTGATTTAGGGCCCAGAGAATTATGGAACAATCAAGAAATTCTCATTACTTTCAGAGATTAAACAAGCATTTGAGGTGACATAAAAATAAATCAAATAATTTACTTCGTCATACGTGTGGCCAATGGACATTCATTTCAACATTAAAATTTTAAATAGACATTTTATATTTTGTAATATATTTTTAATATATCTCATTTGAATTTCAATGTAATATTTTTCTATGCTTAAAGATATTGGGTGAACAAAGGGATAAGAATAGTTTAAGGCTATTGACCAAGTGTTGAAACAGCATTCTCAAAAATCGTGACTTCTCATCACCATGTGTTTGTATATTATCATTCAGAATTTGATTATCTGATGTCTAGGTTGTTTTTTCATACTTTAAATCATCATACTTATGATTTTAAAAGGCTTTGTAAGCTTGTTTTAGTAGAGAATAAAGCAGACGAGAATGTCTCATTAGTATTCGTGTTTTTGCACCAATCCGGTTTGTTCTCATTTGAATGTGCTTTAGGTCAGTTTCAATCCGTCATATTTCTGTTGTTTTTGAATATTTTGTTTTCATTTTTTCACCATTTCAATCTAGATATTATGTAGAAACAGTGTTGAACAAAAAAAACTGTCATTACTGATAAAAATATTTTTGTGGGGTTACCGTTTGTGTAAAGCAAAGCTGATTTAGTGCAGCTCCTTATATTCGCTCCGGGTGAACAATTTACCTTACAAGTAATGATGGTCAAAAATTATGGAAAAATAATATATTATCAATGGCTATGCTGGATTTTGATTCATTACTTTGATGATAGATAATGATAATAATGCATGCTCTGTTGAAAACGATCATTCATTTACAGATAATTTGATAACCTGTAATATATGTGAACAGTGAGTGGTAAAATGACAGGAACAAACCTCTTAAAATGAGAATTGACTTATTAATGTGATGGCATTAAGGAATGGTCATGAAATAATCTGCTGCCTTCTGCTCCAACTGCAGCTCGACGAGTCCTCACCTGCACTTAAAAAGGTAAACAGGAGTATTAGTGAATAAGAGTCCAAATCATTAGTATAAAGGCTTGGTGTGGTGTGCACAGTGCTTTGTAGAAATTTACTTAGTGCAGAGTCCTGAAGGTGTAGTCCGAGATCAGCTTCACCTCAGTTTAAGTGCAGATGTCCAACATGGAAAAGCCTAGGCCCTCCGAGCAAATAAAAAATATATATATAGTTACAGCAGTTCGCCATTTACAATAATTATTTATTCAAAGCAGAGTCTAACCAACCGTGTCATTTTCAGTACATAGGGAGCAGTCCAGGATTATGATCTGGATCACCAACGACACGTTTGATCAGGCTCATAGATTCCACTCTTCAGGTCCTCCATCTGCTGCAGCCTGATGTTGTTCACCATTGCATGCAGGACGACAGTTCAGACGTTCATCAGTGCTGAGGATTGCAGGGACCTGTAGAGAGACTTAACAAAAACCTAGCTCGCACGAGCTACCATCAGTCAGGTAGAATCAACACATCTAGCTCAGAATCCTCAACCACAGTAAAATGTAGACAAATGCTAATATGACAATTTAATTTATAAGTATTAATGTTGTGTGGTGCTTAGAGAGTGTGAAAAGCTCTAGGAAACTGACCATGTAATGTTGTCTGACAGGAGTTCAGCCTAGGAGGCCCACAGAAAACCCAGGAATTAAAAAGTAGTTTGTTTAATTCATTTAATTGTTTTAATTCATTTAGAGCAAACATTCTACTGAACTGTTGAGGTCCATGTCGGTACGTGGAGGATGGTCCTTCCGTTTGTTTTGGATCAGGCTCATGACATCACTTTTCAGGATCTCCTGATCTGCTGCAGCCTGATGTTCACCACCACAGAGAACGACAGCAGATGTTCATCAGCATTCAGGATCACAGGAGCCTGCAGAGACATTGACACAAGCACAGGGAAAGGTTTCTAACATAGCCTTATTGCATTTAACCCTGATGTGCCAGATGATGGAGTGCTCAGTGATCAGTCACAATCAGTCTCAGAGCATAAAGCTGTTCTGGGTGGAGATCGGAGTGTTGGGCAGTGGACGAAAACCTCACTCTTTCCATGGTCCACTGCTGCACACAAAACACAGTCATCACGTTTCATTGCCCAACCAATATGAGCATTAGGAGAACGTTAAATCTTACAACTGAAAGTAGTTTTAAAAATAATAGCCAAATGTGTTAAGTTACATTTTAATAGCAAAGCAGAGAGCTTGTCTACCTACCCAATTACCATTCAGCCTAACAAAACAGCATGCGAGAGGTGGATCCGAAGCAGATTCACCCTCTCACGCACTGTATACCTTTTTCATTTAGAACACTGTAAACTTGACTCACAGGTCAATCATCTTTACACTCATAAGGCATTAAGGGTCCTAACTTAACTGCTGCTGCATGATGGATGTTCATTTTCACACCTGTAAGTGCGCATTAGCAGGGTCAAAATGAAAGCAAATATTTTTAATGGTTCTGTATTGTCCATTTTATAGCTTAATTCTAATATTAATAATAACGAATAAAATAAATGCTCATATTGTTCATAGTGTACACTGTCGGGCTAAACATTTTTATTAAGCTACTCTAATAATAATAATAATAATAATAATAATAATCCCCAACTAAAACTAATGTGAAAATGACTGCCAGTTGAGTCTCTGCTAAAATTAAATTAACAGCAAATTTCTTTAGCGATTTTTTCCCCTTTAGAGCTGCAGAGAGTTGTATTTAAAGAATTAATTACCCAAAACATGACGCTTTCGTGTAATTTACTAGTGCAGTTTTCTCCAGTATGAGTTTAGAGTGTGCCTCCGCCACCACGTGTGCATTTATACAGGCGCACCCTGACTTGATGCAGAGACCAGACGTCTTAACTGTTCTTTTAATTTCACAATTTTCATGAATTAATTTTCACATTATACAATAAATTTGTGTTCTGAAAGTAGGAATGTCAGGAGTGTTAATAATTAATGTCAGAAAAAAATATTCAGTTGGAGTGACCGTCACAGATTATTCCACAGCATAAATGACAACATGAATATAATTCAGCATCAATATAATTCTGCAAACTTACCTTGGATGAACAAGCATCAGCCCAGCAGATCAAGCTGAAGTCTGCAATCCAGGAACTCCAGGTAAAGCTTCTCCTCTGCCTCCTGCTCAAACTGCAGCTCCACTCCTCACCCACAGTCCTGTCAGACAACATCTGCAGGAGTTGAGCTTTGCTGGTTCGCAGAAAGTCAGCACGGACAACCCTAGAAGGCTCACAGAAAACATGCAAGCAATTAAAAGCTGTTTGTTGACAGCATAACCAGTCATTCAGAGAAAAGATTCTACTTTACCGTTAACGTCCTTGTCTGCAATAAGAGGACAATCCTTGAGGTTGGTTTTAATCAGGCACCTGACATCACTCTTCAGGCTGTCCTTCTACTGAAGCGTGTTGTTCAACACTGCAGGAGGACAACAGCTCCCATGCTTATCAGCACTGAGGATTGCAGAGACCTTCAGACAAACCTTAATAACACGAGCACTAGGAAAACTGAGCCTTCTGCTTTACACATGGTCCATGGTACACCAGCACAGGAGTGAACACTTGGGTTGGCCGTTTACTGAGCCTGTGCAGAGGAACACACAGTTGAGCTGATTAACAAACCACAAACTAAATATAGATAATCAAACATCAGCTTGGTTAATCAGGCTATATTCAAATCCAAGAACTGAGTTTACAGATCCAGAACCTTCAGGAAAAGCTTCTCCACTGCCTCCTGCTCCAACTGCAGCTTGATGACTCCGCACCTGCACTCTAATAGGTAAAACACGATTAGTGAATTTATACATATTATATAATATATCAGGATTACTGCTGTCTTTAGTGCAGTGTGTGCACTCACAGTATTGTGAATCAACTCATCTCAGATAATATGAAGCATCTTGGAGATGTTGTCAAACAAGGATATAGATCCAGAACTGCTGGTGAGCAAACCATCAGCATGAAGTCCAGAACACTCAAAGGAAACATTTGTTATAAAGCTGTTTGTTCTTCATAGCAGTACACCTCATATTTAGTAGATATAATATAGATGTGCTTAACTATGGAGTTGCTAATGCTCAGTCCTATTGCATCTCGGAGGTAGCAAAGCATTTCTTGTGGGGATGTGGAAGGCTGGGAGGACATCTTCACCTTCTGCTTCACACATGATCCACAGTACCCCAACACTAGAGTGAACACCTGGGCCTGTGCAGAAGACACAGTTGAGCTGATTGCAGCATCAACATCATTCTGCAAACTTACCTCCGATGAACAAGCATCAGCCCTAGATGATCAAGCTAAAGTCTTCAATCCAAGAACTCAGCATGCAGATCCAGAACCTCCAGGTAAAGCTTCTCCACTGCCTCCTGCTCATCTTCAACTTCACTCCCAGATCCACGTTCTTGCTGCAAAGCGTCACCGCCTCTAGCTCCTCATCCACAATAAATAGATAAATAATAGTATGACAATATAAAAATCACAAGAATTAGTGTCATCTATAGCGTTTATAGTGTGAGAAATGCTCAGAAAAACGTTCTTACTAGCCAGATAGAACAAAAGTTCAGCTATGATGGGATGTAGAGCGTCAGCACCAAGAAGCCTAGGAGGCCCATAGAAAACACAATAATTAAAAGCAGTTTCTGTTGACAACATGATAATCATTTATTCAGAAAAAATAAACCACTAATATCTTAATCATTACATGGAGGATTGTCCATTTTGATCAGGCTCCTGACACCACTCCTTAGGATCTCCATCTGCTGCAGCTTGATGTTGACCACCCCAGCGTATGACAGCTGATGTTTGAGCATTCAAAAAATCACAGCAACCTGACAAACAACAGAAATATTAGACACCCTTAATAGATTTAGGCCAGATGACAGATTTAGATTTAGGCTAATGATCAGTCCAAAATCAGTATCATAGGGGGCAAAGTTATTCTGAGTGGAGATCTGGAAGATTGGAAGTGAAGGAGAACATTGCATTCTGATGTACACATGGTCCACAATACCTTAGATAAGTAAATGCCAACAGAGTAGGTTTAATAGCTCCATTACCAGAAATGAGCTTACAGATCCAGGACCTCCAGGCAAAGCTTCTCCACTGCCTGCAGCTCAACAGCTCCTCACCTGCACTCAAAATGGTAGAGTTAAACTGAAAACATCAATATGAAAACAAGACGATAAATATATGATAAATGTACAAAGGCAGAGGTTCCTACTCTGTTCTCTTCGTGTTAAAAGGAAGATACTCAAATTAATCTCTGCAACTTTAATCTAAACTAAAATTAAATTGTGGGAAACATTGATGATCTTCACCTATTTGATTCTAAAAAAAAAAAAAAAAAAGAAAACTGAGGTACGGTCAAACAAAACCTGAGAAGAGAAACGCTGACCAGATGTGCCGGAGCATACGGTCAAACAAAACCTGAGAAGAGAAACGCTGACCAGATGTGCCGTAGCCTACGGTCAAACAAAACCTGAGAAGAGAAACGCTGACCAGATGTGCCAGAGCGTACGGTCAAACAAAAACCTGAGAAGAGAAACGCTTACCAGATAGTTAAGCTGAATTAAGTTACTATAGAGGTTTATTCTCTGCAGCTATCCTGAGTTCCAGAGCAGATTAATCCTAGTGATTTATATGTTAGTTTTATTGTCAATTAACTACTTGAAATTACAGTATTTTACAGTCACTCCTTGTTATTGGCTATTTACATATATTTTCCAACTATTAGTATTAAAAATAAGTAGGTTTAATTTAAGTAGCAAGCACTGATACGTGTTCATATATATCCATTTCAGATTTTACTATGGGGAGAAAAGAGAGATAAACATACATAAACAGTGCTCAGCATAAATGAGTACAGCCACTTTTAAACATGAATCCCAAACAGTTTTATTCAACAGTTATATTCATTAAAATAATAGTTTGTTCACAAAACATCTGTCGGTTTATAAAGATAAAATATTTAAATTCAAATGAGATATTGCAAAAAATAATAATAGTTATAAATTACTAACCAAAAAAAGGTGGTTAGTTCCGCTGTGGCGATCCCAGATTAATAAAGGGAAAAAGCCGAAAAGAAAAGAAAAAATGAATGAATGAATGAATGAATGAATGAATGAATGAATGAATGAATGAATGAATGAATGAATGAATGAATGAATGCCAAACTAAAAATGTCAACAATCTTATATTTTTTAGATTATATTAGGCAAGGCAAGGCAAGGCAAGGCAAGTTTATTTATATAGCACATTTCATACACAATGGCAATTCAAAGTGCTTTACATAAACAAGAATAAAAGAAACAAGTAAAATAAAAATAAAAACCAATAATAAAAATGCGTAAAAACAAAACAAAACATAAAAACAGGTAAAATGTGATATAAAAGAATGAAGAAGAAGAGAAAAACATGATAGTGCAATCTGTCGGACGCAGCACAGTGCTCATTCAGTAAAGGCACAGCTAAACAGATGTGTTTTCAGTCTTGATTTGATTGTGCCTAATGTTGGAGCACATCTGATCATTTCTGGAAGCTGACTCCAGCAGCGAGGGGCATAGTGGCTAAAAGCCGATTCACCCTGCTTTGACTGAACTCTTGGAACTTCTGGTTTGTATGATCCTAATGATCTGAGTGATCTGTTAGGTTTGTATTCAGTGAGCATATCTGTAATGTATTGAGGTCCCAGGCCATTTAGTGATTTATAGACCAGTAATAATACTTTAAAATCTATTCTGAATGTAACTGGCAGCCAGTGTAAAGACCTGAGGACAGGTGTGATGTGCTCTGATTTTCTGGTTCTGGTTAGAATTCTGGCTGCAGCATTCTGGATGAGCTGCAACTGTCTGACTGTCTTTTTAGGAAGACCAGTGAGGAGTCCATTACAGTAATCCACCCTGCTGCTGATAAAAGCATGAACAAGTTTCTCTAAGTCTTCACTAGAAACAAAGCATCTGATTCTTGCTATGTTTTTGAGATGATAGTATGCTGATTTACTGACTGCTTTGACATGACTGTTGAAACTCAGATCTGACTCCAGAGTCACACCAAGATTCTTGACCTTATTTTTTGTCGTTTGACCTTTAGTGCCAAGGTACGCATTTACCTTGAAAACCTCATCTCTGTTCCCAAACGCAATGACTTCAGTTTTCTCTTTGTTTAACTGAAGAAAGTTTTGGCACATCCAATTGCTCATTTCATCAATGCATTGGCAGAGGGTGTCAATGGGGCTGTAGTCATTAGGCAGTAAGGCTAGGTAGATCTGAGTGTCATCAGCAGAGCTGTGGTAGGAGATTTGGTTCTTTCTCATTATTTGCCTCAGAGGGAGCATGTAAAGGTTGAACAGGAGAGGTGCCAGAATCGAGCCTTGAGGGACTCCACACGTCATGGGTGTCCACCTCGACCTATGGTCACCTATACTGACATGGTAACCTCTACCTTCAAGGTAAGATCTAAACCATTTGAGGACCATGCCAGACAGCCCAACCCAGTTTTCCAGCCTATCCAGAAGTATGCTGTGATGGACAGTGTCAAATGCAGCACTGAGATCCAACAATACCAGCACTGTTATTTTACCTGAATCTGTATTTAGGCGTATATCATTGATTATCTTTATAAGAGCGCTCTCTGTACTGTGATGTGCTCTGAAACCAGATTGAAAATTGTCTAAACACCCCCTGAAGTTTAAGAACTTGTTAACCTGGTTAAAAACAACTTTTTCAATGATTTTGCCAATGAAAGGGAGATTTGAGATTGGCCTGTAATTGCTCAATAGGGTGTTATCCAGGTTGCTCTTCTTCAAGAGGGGTTTAACAACTGCAGTTTTAAGTGAGGTTGGAAAAATCCCTGAGAGAAGTGAAGCATTTACCACTTTTAGAAGATCCATTTCTAAACAGGTAAACACCGTTTTGAAGAATGATGTGGGGAGCGTGTCAAGACTGCAGGTTGATGTTTTCATAACTTGCACAATCTCTTCTAAGATTTTGCCGTTAATTGCCATGAAATCAGACATAATGTCTGACTTCTCAAGTTGTGGTTGAGCTTGTTTGATATCGACACAACTTGACTGATTGGATGAGCTGATTGCCTTTCTGATATTATTGATCTTATCAGTGAAGAAATGAGCAAACTCATTACATTTGCTTTCAGAGAGGAGCTCACTTGGAATCTGACTGGGGGGGTTTGTAAGTCTCACTATCGTTGCAAAGAGTGTGCGAGCATTATTTAAGTTGCTGTTTATAAGGCTTGAAAAAAAAGTCTGTCTAGCAGTGTTTAGTTCCATATTAAAGGCATGAAGACTGTCTTTATAGATATTATAATGGACTACTAGTTTCGTCTTTCTCCACATACGCTCAGCTTTTCTGCACTGTCTTTTCATCATTTGTACTCTAGGTGACCTTGTCCAAGATCCCTTTTGCCTGCCAGTCATCTTCTTGACTTTAACAGGAGCGATGTCATTTATGAAATTCTCAATTTTAGAGTTAAACAAATCAAGGAGAGAATCAACAGAATCTGCAGATATACTTGGTGCCAGCGATATGCCTTCATAAACTGCTCACTAGTGTTCTCATTTATGCATCTCTTTCTGACAGAGACAGATCTGTCTTTAATAGCTGGAGTGATCAATATATCAAAAAAGATACAGAAATGATCAGATAGTGCCACATCCTTAACAACAGTGGATGAAATGTGTAAACCCTTAGTTATAAGTAGATCAAGAGTGTGTCCACGATTGAGTGTGGGTCCTTGAACATGCTGAGTCAGATCAAAAGTGTTAAAAACAGTCATCAGTTCTTTTACAGCATTGATTTCTGGATTATCAATGTGAATATTAAAATCCCCAGCAATACTAAAATAATCAAATTCAGAGGTTACAATTGATAACAGCTCTGTAAAATCCTCAATAAAAGCTGGAGAATATTTTGGAGGTCTGTAGATAATGATCAGTAAGATGCGTGGAGCACTTTTTAGTGCTATACTCAGATATTCAAAAGACAGATAGTCACCAAATGACACTTGTTTACATTCATACACATCTTTAAACAGGGCAGCGATGCCTCCACCTCTCCTATTAGCTCTGCATACACTCAAAAAGTCAAAGTTTAAAGGAGCTGCTTCATTCAGAACTGCTGCACTACAACTGTCATCTAGCCAAGTTTCATTTAAAAGCATAAAATCAAGGCAATTTGTGTTGATAAAATCATTGACTAAAAGAGACTTATTGTTGAGTGATCTGATGTTTAAAAGCGCTAACTTAACAGTTTTAGCTGTTTTTTCTATAGTAGTCTCAGATTTACATTTAATAGACACCAGATTTGAATGATTTGCTAAACGGCCTGATGAAGTCTTTGGTTTTCTGTCACTTAACACAACACATATCTGCTTAGAGAAAGCTGCAGACACACTGGGTTCCTGCTTGTTCTGAAAACATTTGATAAAGACACTGTTATCTAAGCAGGTCCCCGACACACATCACAGAGAGCTCTTGTGTTCACCAGCTGAAGATGGGGCGTTGTTGTTTGGGCCCTGGCGGTGTGATCGGAGGGCTCTTCCAGGTGGGCTCATAGGTGGTTGTGGAGCAGGCCGCTTTTTGGTTGGTAACTGGGGGCTTGCGGCAATGGAGTGTGAAAGTTTAGTTCCAGCACACACCAGTTCCTCCATCTTTTTTGAAAAACCCAAGAGTGGTGAACATTGTGACAATGAGAACGTGTCCGGTGACAGAGGCTGTGCATCTGGAGATTCTGTCTGCAGAAATATGTTTTCCTGAGGATCATTTTTGAGTGACGAGACTTGATGCTGTTCTGATGCGTCACAGTCTGCCTGTGTTGAGCAGAGGGCAACTGATAGTGTCTCTATCAACATTGGGTGTTTTGGCTGCGTGGCAATATCACTGTCCTTGGGTGATTCGTCAGCCACAAGTCCACTCAGGAGCTGATTTGAGGTCCTGTGGTCATCCGGACATTTGCTAGGTGTGTGTGTACAATTCAGTTCAGTGGCATACACAGCTGATGCATGATTGAGGGAGAAAAAAATATTGTCCTTTAGCACCTTTGCACCAAGTTTGTTTGGATGAAGGCCGTCTGATGTAAACAGCTGTCTTTGGTTCCAGAAGAGATTGAAGTTGTCGATGAAATTCATTCCTTTCTTGTTACATGTTTTCTGTAGCCATACATTTAGACCAAGAAGCCGTGAAAACATATTTGTCCCTCTTGCAGGGAGTGGTCCACTTATGAACGGCTGAACCTTCAATCTTTCAGCTGTTTCCAAGAGCTCACAGAAATCTTTCTTGAGCAGTTCTGACTGTTCCTTCCGAATATCATTCTTCCCCACATGGATGATAATCCGTTTTGCAGTCTTGTGCTTTTTTAGAATTTCCTCAAGTTCTTTGTTTACATCAGAAACTGTTGCATGAGGAAAGCAGTATGTCATTGTAGATCTGCTCCTGAAATTCTTGATTATTGAATCTCCTAAGACTAGTGTTCTTATCTCCGGTGTGATCGGAGCAGAATGCCGGTGTCTAGTCGGCCTTGAGCCTCTGTTCCATGCAGAATTAGTTGCTGAATCATGTTCAACAAAATTAGGTTCATTTGTTAGAATTATACAATATTTATATGATAAAACATCAAGAATTATATTTATTACACTCAATTAGCAAGAAAAAAACTAATGAAAATGATGTATAAATGATCATATAGATGAAGATTAAATAAGCTTTATGAAATTAACTAAACAGATAAAACAGATCTGCAATATTAGCTAAGCGTTTGCAATCATCTTCATGATAAGTTCATTAGCAGCACGAATGTTCACTGGTTACATAAAGAAGCGAGTGATTCCCAGCATGAATTTGGCATTTTACATAAACATTTACAACATATTGGCTTTTACAGTTTTGGCCAGAGTTTAATGCATTTACATGTATTAAGCAGCAGGGGTCGCCAGCGGGTGGCATTTCATACAAACACTTAAAATCAGCTTGCGGTTTTGCAAAGAAGTTATTGGATCAATTTATTCGATGCTTTGGAGAGCTTAGTTTCTTCCATCACTGGGGAAAATTTCACAATATTCACCAGCCATGTAAACATATTAAGGCTATTTAGTAAAAACGAAATAAATAAAAACCTTTATTTGGTCTCTTCCACTTCCCATGATGCACCACAGCACAGGTACAAAAGGTCACTCCTGATGTTGCTCTCGTTTCTCCACTGCTTCCAGAAACTTCTCAGAGGATCCTTAAAAGGATATGTTGATTGATTTGAGTGAGTTTAAACATGCTGGAGGTAGCCAAAATCTAATTTATTATCTCTTTTATCATGTTTGGCTCTGTATATAGCAGGACTGCACATTTTAAATGTTCTGTGTGGTGGAATTCAGTAATGAGTAAATGCACAGTAAATGTCACTATAATCCATTTCTGCAGTTGTCTAATGTTTTCACTGTTATTGAATGCCCTGTTTGGTGTGAAAGTGCTTTACTAATAAATATTACTAAACCATGCCATTGAGGTAAAAATTAGTTTTATATTTGCACTTTTATTGATCCAACTCGTGACATACTCCCGATATATTTTACCATGGTACTTTACATTAGTCTTGAAATTACACGTGAGCATGACCTCAAAACAACACCAGCAGTATTATTTATTTGACTGTAAACACTGCTGTCCTCTGATATTTACTGGCTGCTAATATGATTTCACTATTTAGAGATTGCAAAGAATACTCTTCTGAAACTGTATTATTAAAGAGAAAGTCTAAATGTGTGAATGTAAAAGCAGCTTTAATTTAAAAAAATAATAATTAGACAATAAAACAAACAACTCTGCAAACATCAGGACCTTGACTTACGACTGAGCTTTGACTTGATTTCTCACATGGGCAAGAGGTCTGCATGGAGTTGCTAATGTTCATTTGAAGTCACCATAATGGAGATCAGCGTCTGCTTTAGTTGGGCTCTTCAGCTGCTCACTTTAACACTAGGTTTATTTTGGTTGCAATGATTAATTGTTTATCACACCAACAAGTGAATTGCGAGTTGGGTGAGTAAAAAGGTAAGATAGGATTGTGGTTCTTTGGGAGGCAGATGTGAAGTTCTCCAGCAACCTGTCTGGACTAGATGACTTGTGACTGTGAAAATAACATACACTTTGCAACAATAACACTGACAAAACAATGAACAAATTACTGTAAAAGACTTTAAAACAATCAACTGTTAATATAACTTACATTTCTGCAACAACAGCATTACAACAATCATCTAATTAGTGTAAAGTGCTGTAAAAAAACACAGTAAACTTTAAAACAAATGAGCTGTTATTATGACATACATTTCTGCAGCAACAACACCGTTACCAGTCAACAATTATGAACAGCAGGAGGCCTGAGAGGCCAAGAGAACATACACAGCCCTTTCAAGTCTTCAAAACAGTCAAAGGTCTGCCCAGCAAGATTTGTGGATGTGGAGGATTTGGAGCTCTCACAGCAGCTCTTCTTTCAGTATTTCTTGTGGCCTTGAGTTGGTTGGCAACACAGAGAACAGATGTTGAGCTTCACTGTGGCTGGAAGTCCAGATCCTCTGAGTTCTGCTGTTTTCCTCTTGTAGACCATTGATCTGGAGGGGAACGGTGGTGGAGCAGATGCCTGCAGTGGGGAAACAGTGGGAGGTGCAGTTAATGGAGTGTGTTTGTGCGCTAGAGTCCTGCTGACATCGACTGAGCCGACACAGCAGCAGGAGGCACAGGCAAGACTTGCAGGACTGTTTGCTTCAGCTTTCAGGTGCCGGCCAGAGAAGGCAGAGAAGCTGAAACTGCACTGCAGGCCAGCTGGTTCTTTCTGGAGACCACCAAGTATACAGCTGAGTACCACCTGCTTAAAATTATTAAAATCCCCATAATGCTAATCTGGAAAATACTAAATATTTATTTAATACTAAATAATACTTTAAGGATTAAATCCCTGTGATAAAGGATTTCCAACACAACTAAACAATACCAGTACAAAGGTTTTGCAATACGCTTGCAAACATACTTTTCATTGTGTTAAATGTACCTTCGTGGTGGAGTCATACTTTAGGACTTCCAAAATGCCAAATGAGGACTTTATTGAACATCAGTAGTTGCTGGATTTCAGATTTCTCCAGAATGTCTTCTTTTGTGTTCAACAGAAGAGAGAAACTCATAGGTTTGAAACTACTTATTTCTGGGTGAACTATCCCTTTAAGAAAACAATTAGCTCTGACTTATGATTGATCTTTTCAGGTTGTTGTACTGGCTGTGTTGTACAAGTCCTTTCTCTGCAGATGGTCCTTGTGTAACCCAACCATTAGATGATGGTGAATCTTAATTTTTTTCAGACTGCATAATTTCACAATTATTTGTATTCTGCTAGAGCACCGATGTCAAACTCAGTTCCTGTAGGGCGGCAACTCTGCACATCTTAGGTTCAACCCTAACTAAACACACCTGATCAAACTAATCAAGTCCTTCAGGCTTGTTTGAAACCTACTGGTAAGTGTGTTGAAGCAGGTTTGGAATTAACTGTGTAGGGCTTCGGCCCTCCAAGGATTGAGTTTGACACCCCTCTGCTAGAAACTGACCTTAGCGTCAAAACAGCAGGAAACACGGCTCTGTGAGCTGAACTGATCTGGGGGATGATGGACTGATTCCATGATAGGAGCCAACCGATGATGTGCTTTTCTGACTCCTCTACAGCCTTTCTACAGGTGTTGCATACCAAGACTTCAGTCAGCATGCAGTACCAGTCAGACATGAGGCAGATCTGTCAAATCATGGATGAATACCCACACTGGTAGAGAAAAGCCTTCTGATTGGTGCATGCTGGAGGATGAAACCACATCCGGTGTTCCTTCATGGCTTTCCTCCACCTTCTTTTTCCATGCTTGTCTTTGTAAGACATCCCCCTCTGAAAGAGTCCCCTTTCAGCGTCTTCCGTCAGCCACAGCATGTCTGGACTGGGCAGCCCATGAGGACTAGACTCCCATATCTTGTGCCAACATTGTTAAAAACTCTGTTAAATTTACAGAAAAACACCAACAGCTGGGGTTTCCAGGATTTTTCTGTAAAATATGTGGAAGTTTTTTTAGAACTGTTTAAATTTACAGACAATAGTTTTATTTTATTAACTGATACAATATTCAGATCACAAAAATGTACATGCATTAATGAGTTTATGTGTGATCAGCAAACCGAGTTTACTGCATTAGTAAATAAACATTTACATTTAAACAAAAGACAATGCAGCACAACATCAGACACTCTCAGCACACAGACGCTACTGTCCTCCACATCGGTGAGACAAAAAACGTTTTGTAGAATTTTGCTGCTTTTTATTTCTTCTTGATTTTACATAAATAGTAAAGGTTGTGTGTCAAGTTTCACAGTTCGATGTGTTAGAAAGTTCATTCTTTGGTAAACTCTGACCAGTAAAATCACATCACTTGACTGCGTGAGACCAATGTAGGATCAAAACATGACCTCTCTGGACAGAGATTTTGAATATGGATAATAGCTTGATTTTTAAAAGTCTAATCATCTTGTTAAAGCACGCCCATTTTCGCAGGGCCGTCGGACAGAATTTCACACACATATACTGTAGTATGACCACAGCTTTAGGCAGAGTCACTGAAGGAAAGAAAAGACCAACAAATTACAGCCCAAACCAAAGATGAAATCTACTAAAAATAAATTCAAGAATAATTAACAAATAATAATATTTAGATAATAAAATGTTCTTTCTCAGGATCTCAGCAAAGGATGATTAAACAACTCTACAAACATCAGGAGCTTGACTTACTACTGAGCTTTGACTTAATTTCTGTCATGTGGACAAGAGCTCTTCATAGAGTTGCTGTTGCTCATTTGAAGTCACCATAATGGAGGTCAGCTTCTGCTTTAGTTAGGCTCTTCAGCTGCTTATTTTGGTTGCTAAAATTAGTTGTGTTGATCACATTATTTGTATAGCATGAAAAGCCAAAAGTAAAAGCAAGAATAAGTCTAATAAGATTTAGTGATGTCTTGAAACTTAACACATAAAGCTGTGCTCACACTTAACTTTACTCCCCATAAACTTCCATCCATAAGTACGCAAATGTGTTATATCGAAAACGCGAGGTCATGCGTCAAATTTTGCAGGTTGCTGTGGTGCAAATTCAAACTTGGGGAACTCCGACCTGTGAAATCGCATCACTTGACTGCGTGAAACCAATTGAGGATCAAAACATGACCTCTCTGGACAGAAATTTCAAACATGGAGCAATCGCTCACTTATTTAAATGCCTAATAAACTTTTTTAATCCCACCCCTTTTCGCAGCACCTCACGACAGAATATCACATGCTCAAACTCTAATGTGACCGCAGCTTAACCCTGCGTTTCCGGACGCATTTGCATGCATATGAATGGAAGTCTATAGGGAGAAAAGCCCAGTGTAACCACAGCTTTTGAGATGTGGATGAGTTTGGGTTATTAGGGTTATAATTATAAACACTGAATCTAATTTGGAGCGATTCAGTTTCTGCTCCGAGTGTAGAAAATAAAGGGAAAAACTAGAGAGGAGAGAGCATCTTAACCAGACACAGCACACTCACTAGTACACTTCTAATAATAAGGAAACATCTAATGACCATGAAGCCGAGAATGTAGAGCACGTACTGGTAATCTGTACAAAGTATGACAAAAAACTGGACAAATTTTAGGAATTTGAAAGCACAGACGACATGACATGACATGAAACACCAGGAGATGGCAGTAGTGCAACAACGAATGCAAGCTGTAAGAACGCACAAAAGACGAAGATTGCTCTGATTTCAGAAGCTGGTCAGATTGATCTGGTCAGAAAACAGGCTGCTTTTTGATTACAGGCTGTTTTCAAAGTACTATTTCACTTGGCTGTGAGTCTTTTCTTAGGGTGTGTGCTTTATAAATGTGTAAATGTTAGTCTCATCTAATCCACTTTTCTAATTTGATCATATTTTCCTCCTTGTCTGATCTCCAGCGGGGTAATTCCTGAAAGCAGGTTATGTAACATTCCGGGGTATGTTTAAGAGTAAGTACATTTATATTTAGTCATTTAGCAAAGGCTTTTATCCAAAGCGACTTACAAATGAGGACAAGGAAGCACTTTACACAACTATAAGAGCAACACTGAATAAGTGCTGTAGGCAAGTTTCAGGTGTGTAAAGTGTGAGACGCAAAACCACTAGTAATAATTTTTTAATTCAAAGGAGCTGATTGTTGGCAGGGACGGTCTCTGAGTAAATTTCCATTCTTTGGAAATCAGTAGTCCAGTCCCACCCCCTCTCCCTGTCTGATGAGGAGTGTGGGAAAAAGAGAAATTAGCAGAGAGAGCTGCAGGTGTAGCAGTGTCCTCCGGCCTCAACCAGGTCTCAGTTAGAGCCATGAGATTATAGTTAGAGTGTGTAGCTATGGAGGTAATCAGATCTGTCTTGTTAACAGCTGATTGAAAATTCTAGAGGTCCACAGAAAGAGAGAGTTGTGAAATAGCAGATACATGGATTGAACGAAGGTTGTGAGGATTACGCCTGCAGCGTACCTCCCGTGCTTTGCAAATGTTAGTAACAACAGAAATTAGTAAACACATGATAAAAGTGCAATGAAAACAATAATAAGTGCAAAGATAAAGTAAAATAAATAAGTAAAGTACTCAGGTGCTTTGTTGGTGTTTTTGCGAAACCATCACAAACAGCTGAAGAAAACAGCTAGAACCACACACAAACAGCTGAAAACAACACAGACGCTACTCTTCTCCACAATGTTGACACAAAAAACGTTTTGCTGTTTATTTTTTTCCTTTTTTGATTTTACGGCAAAATACCGGCAGCTTATACCGGCACATTTAACCCCTTAAATCCCAGAGCAAAATCCTCACTAGTGTTCTCACTACAGAGAGATGAATTCAACCCAAAATAAAACTCTAAATAAATAATAATGAATAAACATTAATCAAATAGCACAATAACAAAAATATATTTTTCAACATTTTAGCAGAGGTCATTAAACTACTCAACATGGAGCTTCACTTATTACTGACCTTTCACTTTATTTCTGTCACTTAAACAAAAGCTCTTAATGAAATTTCTGTTCATTTGAAGTCACCATGATGGAGGACAGAGTCTGCTGTTGTTGGGCTCTTCAACTTCTTACTATAAGACTGTTTTTTTATTTAGACTGCTATAATGAATTGTGAATTGTGTTCATCATACTATTTATGCATGCAGCATGAAAATAGAAAATGTAAGAGTCAGTCTGGTGAGACTAGCTATGACATCAAAACCATCCTCACCTGCTTGTGTTCTCATTCAATGTCATGTTAGTTATGTGTAAGAAATAAAATAAAAACACAAATAACACCACGGAAGCTTCAACAATCAATTACTGTTTAACAGATTTAAAAACACCAATCTCAATGAGAATGCTAGCGCTATGGCAGAACTTAAAAACACACAGACATCAACAATTAGTCTCAACAATGGTGACAAAAAAAAAATTAATAAAAATCAACCCAGAACAAAACAAAACACTCTACTGAGATATTACCTCCCAAAAACCATACAAAATAAAGGAAAAGAAAGAGATTGTAAGAACATAAAGCTGCATAATTTATTAATGCTGCAATGCATGCTGGGAGCTTTGTACTATGTTGGCACCCAGCATGCATTGCAGCATGAACTATGCAGATTTTGTCTTTTAAGCAACCATGGTTGAGGTTCATATCCTGATTCTTGATGTGCTGTTGGAGCTCTAATCCTTAGTGCATAACTCTCTAATTATTAATTAAAATATTTCCATCCTAATTGTTTGTTGAATCATGAAGAGCAGCAGACTGTCAGCAGCATTGTCCCAAACAACTTTAATACAAAAATATTTGCATTTCTTTCTTTATGAATTAACTTATAAAACACCTAAAATTATATCTATAACAGTTAAGCACGTACAGTATAGTTTATCATTACCTTTATTGCTATAATTGAAAAGTTTCAGAAACACAGCTATAACAGTCAGAGAAACATTAAGATAGAAGAGTAAAGGTTCAAGATCTCAACTAAGCATCCTCTGATCTCCATGATGGTGAGGTCAAATTAAATATTTTTACTAAAAAAAAATATTCGCATAGAAATAAAGTCAAACTGTAATCAGTGAAGCTGCTAATACTGTTATTTAATTGAGTTGTTCAATCCTCTGTTTTAATTCAGTTGGTTTGGTGTGAGGCTGTGTCTGTAGTTTTATTTCTTCCTTCGATTTCTTATTCCTTCAGTGATTGTGCTTGTTAGCAGCAGGTGTTCAACGGCAGGTGTCTGAATTCACTTTTTTGTGCTCATTCACTCCGTCTAGTGGACTAAACTAATGGACTATTTTAATGGCCAGGTGAATGAGGGTGAATGGCGAGATTTCAGACACTCTGATTAGTTTCTCAAAAACAAGGGTTTTCTACAAAGGTAGAAACATGTTACTCTGTATGACAAGGAGGCAAATCAGCTTCTAACACTAAGAGGGTTATTTTACCTTTATTTAACTCTAGAATTTAAACACTTTACTCTGAAT
This sequence comes from Danio rerio, assembly GCF_052040795.2. Classification (NCBI taxonomy): domain Eukaryota; kingdom Metazoa; phylum Chordata; class Actinopteri; order Cypriniformes; family Danionidae; genus Danio; species Danio rerio. Next base: position 55,610,608 of record NC_141033.1, on the reverse strand, counting down.
TACCTCAACACTTGAAATTTAACACCATTGAATTTGCTGTCTGCATAGTTCTCTTCATTACCAAATGAATATTTGAATGAACGGTGTTGTTTTTCAAAAGCATCATTAATGTATTTAACAAACCTTTTCAAATCAAACGTGACAAATCGCGGATCTGCGCAGGACAAAATTTTGAATCCTGCTCAAACCTGCTCCTGCCAGGTTTTAGTTCGAAGCTCTCTCTTTCATTCTCACATACACACACACACACACACACACACACACACACACACACACACACACACACACACACACACACACACACACACACACCCAGCAACAAAATAGCTAAACACAGCATCACACTCTCTCATTCACACACATACATACGCGATAAGCGTGCTCGCTCACTCTGGAGTCGGGAGTGATCTTGTTAGACGGCCTGCTCCAATCCAAAATTACACTAATTACTACCTGCTCCCACGCTTTATTTGGAAATGTATTCCCGCGCTGCAAGAAATCTGGTCGAGTCCCGCGGTACAGCTGCGGGAATGCAGACCTCTAGTCTTCTCTTACAATGGTTACCGTGCCGCTCAGTGCAGCTCTTTGTTTTTGTGTTAGGGCATTTTACTGTACAACATGGCAATAGCCAAGTGTGTAGGACCATCTGTACAGCCGCCTGCACTGAACTGTTTTATACACTCTTGTACAGTTTCTTGGCCATAAACCACTGCGTATCATTTCACGATTCAGAGCTGGCAATAGCGAAGAGGACTGTGCGACATTTAAAGAACAACAGTGCACACAGCAGATCGAGTTCGAATCTTACAATCTCGTTTATTTTCTCTTTCTGCACCGCTCACATTATTCTGTAGCTTATATATAATATTATAAAAAGTGGCAGCTTTGTCTTACGTAGAAAAATACATGCACATTTTCAGATGTAGTCGTTTATATCTTCATCTGTTCACACACACACACACACACACACACACACACACACACACACACATGAACGCACACGCACACACAAGCGCACACACACGCTACATTTTTTTTATATAAATTTTTTTCAGGGTTTCCAAATGTCTCCTGTGCATTAATTTAAAGCTCCATCAGTCACTAAAGGACACTGATAATATGAAATCTGTCCATGAATTTGCAGGTACAACTTAATTTTCTGTCCTTAATCTTTCGGTGTTTCAACCATTAAACTCATTACTGCTTTCACTTACTAGCTCATAAGTGATGACCCCACCTCATGTTGACACTAAATGGCTGATTTTCAGGGAGTCTTCATTATAAAGTACATTCCTACAGGATGCATGTTCTTTACATGATGTTTCTTTTATTATTATTTTAGTATTATACACTTGAATCATTACTAGGCACTACATTTGTTACTAGCTGGAGGACAGAGGATACCCTTTTTGCCTTATTTAATGACATCTTACCTGCAGCCTGACCCAGAAGAATCCTCAGTGACCCAAGCAGAGCAAAGAGATGGAAGAGTTTTAAGAAATATAATGTCAAAACATATATGTTTAATTAAATAGTTTGGTCTGAAGCACTGTTCATTTCTTTATTTATTAAAGGACAGAGCAGCTCCTCTAACTGGGGGTCAACAGCAGGTACACAGGCATCAGCCTCCTTTCGCTGCATGACAGAAAGAATCTTCTAGAGTGTTTAATACAGCTCCAGTCATCAAATCTTACATTTTAGAAGAGTGTTTCTCTTTAATTTTGACTTTGGACAGAGGTCTTTATAGCTCCATAAGGATTACAATTTCTACAAGCCTTATATACTAGTCAATACACATTATTATTGTGGCCTTAAGAAATTATTGGCAGCAAAACTAAATGCATGAATGGGTTAGACAACACAAAAAGCATGTTAAAGAGAAGATTAATTTTTCATTACAATAAAAGGGAGGGTGGCATGTGCAATTTAATGAACACGTGTTCTTATTGTTTTCTTTTCTTATCCATTTATGATATTTCTTTCGTTTGTTGATGCAGATGTGTAAGCTCTGTGATTATAACCTCCAGCTCCGCCTCAGTAAAGTGTGTTGCTCTTTTTTCTCACCTTGACTTTCTATGGTGACTCGTGAATTCCGCCTTCTACTGAAAATGCCTTCAGGTATGTGCCGTGCGCGCGCATTAACCCGCGGTTATCTTCAGGAGGTTTATTTTAACTAACTCTTATCAGCTGTTTTGGAACTGACATACGGTGCGCAGGTTTTGGGTTAATCAACCGAGAGTTCAGGGTTTAGCAGATGGTAAGTTAACCCAGCTTTCTGGAATACCCCCAGTTTTTTCAGATTCAGTTGTTTATCTCTGATGATTGACCAGTGAAGAGCTTCAGTTTGGCTGAACTGCTGATTCTCCATCAAATCTCCAGCTGGACTGTAAACACTCACAGTCCTCTTCCTCACCATTCAATAGGAACTATTCTGTAAATGCGAACGGTGGCTCAGTGATCACAGAGAGAAGCTCACTGGTGTTTTTGTTTATTTTTCAGTTTTTAATGATGGGGAGGATTAGATGTGTAGCAGTTCAGTCTCTCCAGAAGGTGGCGCTAATGTAACATCTGTACTGCAAACGGTCATTACAGATTTTCTTGATTGCTTTAATTTAGGTAAAGAAATTAGCATCTACTTTCACATTGGATTGACACATTTGAACCCTCGTATTTTTTAATTAAGGCACCTTTGTTTAAAACAATACACACAATTTATAAATCTGCACACACAGAGAGCAGAACACCTCACTTATCTTGCTAAATTAAAGACTTATTTCCAGACTATACAGTACTCTAACAAAACCTTAGTTTGACAGCTTTTGGAAGACAAAATTATTCAATATAAATTCAATATGAAACATCTGATTAATATTCAATTGTCCATTTGAGCAGAAACACAAAATCTGTAGTAAACAAATGCTTGAATCACTGACAAATTTGGTTCTTTATCCAGGTCTTCCTCATCCCATTTCCTGTACTCCTCCTCTTACTGCAACATTGCCTTCCATATTTATTGAAGAAAGCTAAACGCACCCTTTGCTTTCTTAAAGCGGTTACAGCGGAGCGCTGTGCCTACAGTTATGCACCAGTGTGTAAAATCATAAAAGTTGTATATATATATTGGTTAGTTTTAAATTTAAATTAGAATAATCTATTCATAACTACTAGAAATAACCAAGATCAGTGTGAAATCCCTGAAGCAGTGGTTTGACACACATCTTCCCTCCGTCTGCAGGTCTGTGCTGTTGTTGCAGCATGACTGGAGGTCAGTGGTGATGTCTTACACTCCAATAGAGTTTACTGGAGTTCCGTTTACATGTATTTTCTGTAGTATTTACATTATTTCAGTTTTTAAAATACATGTCATGGATTCAATCAAAACTTCAAAGCATTTCTTCTTCTGAATCCAACTCTTTATTAAGAAAGCAAGTGTAACACTGCCTATCTAGAAAGGCATCATACGGCTCTGGCGATGGGCTACAGTGAGCAGCAATGAGGCACTGATCCACACTTTCTAGTCAAAACATTACAGATAACAAAAGAAACTCAGCAGCACACACAGGAGTGATAATATGCTGCTGTGACACGATGGAAAACGGCAGAGAATATGCAGGATGAGTGTTACCTTCTCTCAAAGAATGGGCAGTCAAAGCGTAAAGAAAAGAAACTTCTCTCTGATAATAACTGGGATCTTTTCCTCGAGCATTCATGGATCTTATTTGAGGGTAATGAGGGTTATACTACAACAGTACATTTCCCTCATATGGACATTACTTGACATACAGTGTTTAACCTCTGACAGACACTCTTCATTGTAATGTAGGAACATGCTTACTGCATTGTGTATAGTATTAAATGAACATGAACGGAATTAACACCTAACCCAATACAAACAAACTGCTGGGTCCAAACCCTCAACACAACAAAAAGCATGTTGCATATCTACCTGGCCTGAATAAACATGGTTACTGTATCTCTGCAGACTAGAAGGAAAAAACCCAGCGCATTTGAGGAAGTCCTCTTAGTATATTTCTTAAATTTCAGCTCTCTAGCACCAACACAAATGATGATAACAGAATCCTCACACTTGTGTCCTGTTCCTGAGTGTACACAGACAGGCATATCAGTTGTACATGTTCTGCTTCTACAGAAGATCTTCTCTGTCCTGATGACTGAACGCCAGCCTCTCTGTGGGATTTGGCATCCAGACAGCAGCACCTTGAAAAGGCTTAACAGAGCGTGAGCCTCCTGAAACTGAACCCTCAAATCCTGTTAAAGCACCCTAATGACTCCTGACAATTCTATTAGTGCAGCTTTCTTGCTGGAGGAGCCACTTTAACCAGCACACACTGCCAAGCATCTGCATTAGCTATGCCAGCTCAATCAGTATAGCTGGAAGACAAACATCAGCTTTTCTCTGGTGTATTTTCTTTGAGCTTGATGCAGATCCACATCCCTCAGACACTGTCAAATGCACATCAGGTTTTTAAATATCTGATCAGTTCATCTAACTGTGTCGTGCATTGCTCAAACCTCTGGAATCAAGCAGAAACAGATGAGTATCCACTGATGTGAGAATTAACATTACTCCACTGCAGTCAGTGTTTACCGCGGGTTAGGGTTTACCATACACCCCGTACCAGGATTAGACAAATAACTCTAGTTTTATTTTAACTGAATTCACTAGAGAAGTCAGCGGTCAGGCAACCCTCACTCCAGATGCAGTTTGTGTAAAGTGTAAATAAGCATAAATATAAAGCAAGATCCAACATGGACGAATGCCAGGCTGACTACACTTGAACACCCACAATTGTTAAGGCTTCTCTGCTTCTGCTACTGTGTCGAGTGGGGTTTGTACTTCTGTAGTTGTGCAAGTTATTAAATTATATTCCTTTACCCACCAAAACCAAAACTACTGAATCTGGACAGTGCACGCCAAACAGAATGGTGAAACTAAATAAATCTCAAAGCATGACAACATGATCCACAGCAAATGTTGAAAATAAATATGCAGGGTATTTGATTTGGATCATTGCAGGAGGATTCTGCGGTTCACCTGAGCATATTTTGTGGTCATGATGAACTCTATAGACATTAGCTATTACGCGTCATGCCTTATTAGTTAAGAACAGAGGAAAAGTGATTTACTGAGCCATCAAATTCAGAATGTTCTCATTTCATTTCATCAAATAAAAAAGCATCGTTTCAGCCACCTATAACTCAGCACCTTAATGGCGTGAAGTCTAATCAAAGGAAACTATTACTGATTAATAACTGCACTGCAAGCAAAATGAGAAGGAGCTCAGGATAAAGAGAGTCAGGGATATTTTCTTGGGTCAGTGAGGTGGAGGGAGAACAGAGAATTCATTCACCTTCAGTGTGATTACTGTCCACAGCAGCGCAGATTCAGCATAAGCAGCTCCCATCGTGTACAGAAAGAAACATTTTAAACCAAACACAAACCTGTACACTGCTCCATCATAAGAATAAAATGGAGATGTGCAAGTTCAGTCATTAAGAAACTATCTCACAAACTCTGTGTGCTGTAATTAGATCAGGAACGCACCACAATGATCGATTGATAGCATGATGATTTCTGATCCATAAAACAGTTTTGGTAAATGACAGAAATATTAGTTTGAACTGATTGTTTATGAGACGGGGGTTTCGCAAGAAAGACCTTGTGAAGGATGAAAATAGATAAACAGGGAGACGGAGCAATTATGATAAACAGAGGGAAGCCTAGGTGAGGGCACGTCATTATAGAGATATGCAAAATGCAAATATCCTCCGTGTAGGAAAAACAGCTGAGAGCGAAACAATCAGCATGTGATAATCACTCGCACACACAGAGCATAACAACTGTGAAATCTCCTTCACATAAAGCCCTGGGGGGAATGTACATATATACAGCTCAAACACATTCGCTGTGGTCTTGTAATTAGGAAGAATTTAAAGGAAACATGGTCCAGTGTGTTTGTCCAGACACTTTAAAGAATGACTAGCTCTACTATGAAACACAGACTACGTTTTGATGAAAGACACACAAAACATTGTTAATCTGAACACGATTGTCATTTTAAAGGTGAGTGTCCAGAAATACAACAAATATGAAGAAATCTACAGTAAAACCCAGCAGAACTGCAGCAGACCTTTATAGCGCAGCTCGTGTCTACTGCACTGAAAACCTGATGCTGCAAGGCTGTTTCCAAACAAACAATCCCCAGTCAGGAAAAGAGATAAAAGTGTACTGCTGGGCATGATGTTATGGGTTGTCCTTGGAGATTAGCCTGGAATATCTTTAAGACAGCAGAGTGCTGGGTAAAGCCAATGCCTCCTCACTGCTGCTCATCATATCAGAGTCGGGGATCTGAATCTTCAACGGCGAGTAATTACGGCTGTTGGCGATGCGCTAATAACACTGAGGTGCTACAGCTTTGATGAAAGTCTTTCTCACTCACACTCACTCACACACACACACACACACACACACACACACACACACACACACACACACTCACACACACAGAGAGACAGGCAGGAGAGCAGTGGTGAGCAGTGTCCGTCAGTTTGATTTGTCCTCATAACTCTCCTCAGCATTTTCCCTGAGCTGATTTGATGTTGTCTTGTTAATTGTGTGATCGGGTTTGATGCTCTATTGTTCCTCAGACTGATGTTGTAAACTGTTATTGTGTCAGAACCTGCTGAAGTGCTGGGTGAGTCTACAGAAAATTTCCCCTTGAGGGACAATAAAGTATACAAGCAAACAAACAAACAAACAAACAAACAGTACCTTTCTAAATATGGAAGTAGATAATGCAAGGATGGTGGAATGTTAAATCAATTGTCTTATAAGGAAATAAATTTGGTATGACAGTCATTGACTTTGTTTCCACTCAAAGTAAAAGCTGGACTATAGTCATTGTGCATGTCTTTAAGTCTGACCTTGTCAACTCAGCTCTTCCATTGTGACGTGTGGATTGTGTTCATACAGTCTGACAAGCCACAATCACTAAGTGCTTTTTAACATCTCCCAGCATGCACTGGGCTTTTCAACTGACTAATAATGATCCCCTAGTAATATTACTTTGTCTCCAACTGAGAGATCTGTTTTTTTCTTCTGCAGGTAAATTTGCCTGTAAACAGCTAACTTACTCTGCCCAACCAACTAAATCTTATGTCTTGGCACTAAAAAGCCATTAGTGGCCCTTTTAGTCACTCAGAATGTAAACCTAAATGATGAAACTAAAATAATGTTCCAATTTTCCAATAAAACAACATCAAGAATGTTTCAATCAATAAATCCAAAGGTTTGGCTCAATTCCCACAGCATTAGCAACCTGCACCGCCTCCGTAATGAGCCAAGAGTCTGCACTCTCTGGATCTCGGACAAGAGAGAAACAGAGATTATAGATTAAAGACGCTGATGGCAGTCGCTGTGATCTGTGTGAGTTACTGGGCATGGCTGGAGCATTTCAACTTTCACCTTTCACTGATAACAGCGACAGTGCTTTTAAAACCTGGATGTGGTACAATAATGCACTGTTCTATCATCATGCGCCCATCAGGGATTTTTCTAAAGCTTAAATGTTAATTTGTTAATTTTTCTCAAGCTTAAAAGCTTAAACACTTTGACCATATTAAAAATATAAACGGAACTCCTGTATCTTAGCCATGACTGTCCAACAGCAGAGCGTTTCTGTTCTTCAGCTGTTGAGCTGATTAAAACAGCAGTGCCCAATGAACCGATGCTTTCCAACAGCGCTCTGTGTGTGTGTGTGTGTGTGTGTGTGTGTGTGTGTGTGTGTGTGTGTGTGTGTGTGTGTGTGTGTGTGTGTGTGTGTGTGTGTGTGTGTGCATAGATATACACAGACTTATACTGCAAGTGGCAGCATGGTAGCTCAGTGGTTAGCACAGTGGCCTGACAGCAAGAAGGTTACTGGTTTGAGTCCTGGCTGGGTCAGTTGGAGTTTTTTGTGGAGTTTGCATGTTCTCCCCGTGTTGGCGTGGGTTCAGTTTCCCCCACAGTCCAACCACAGGTGCTACAGAGGAATTGATCAACCAAATTGGACATCGTGTGTATGACTGTTTGCCGGTACTGGGTTGCAGCTGGAAGGGCCTCTGCAGTGTAAAACATTTGCTGGAATAGCCGTGGGGACCCCTGATTAATAAAGGGACTAAGCTGAAGGAAAAATAAGTGAAGTTTATTCATAAACTAATTTCGAGAGGAGCACGTGATTATGATTGAACACGGCTGGTTCTGCATTAGCATGCTTGATCCACCAATCAGGCCATTCCTAACCACTATAAAGAGCCAGGGTTTTCTCACTACAGTTATCTTCGATTTGAAGAATCCCCCCTTCCACCCCTACCTTTTCACCTTTCCCTCCATAGGGCAGCACGGTGGCTCAGTGACTAGCACTGTCGCCTCACAGCAAGAACGTCACCGGTTCTAGTTCATTAACAGGCCGGTGGTCGTTTCTGTGTGTAGTTTTGCATGTTCTTCCCGTGCTCGCGTGGGTTTTCCCCGGGTTCTCCGGTTTCCTCCCACATTCCAAAAACATGTACAACAAGTTTATCGTTAAATCTAAATTTCAATACAGGTAATCTAATAATGCAGGCTATCTTTTAATAGCCTTCAATCTTAATCTTTAGCTATTATAAAAGGGGGAGTTGTCGAGATCTACCTGAGCTCGAGGCTCCCCTCTCTTCCTCCAAACGGGAGGGAGCCCAGGGCTCAAGAACCTTCGAGCTCAGGGCTCTCTCCCGGGACAGCATGCCAAACTTGCTTATAATCAATCATCAGCTAAGTGTGAACTCTTGAAATGAATGAATGTTCTGCAAATGAAAAATAATATTATATTAAATAATTGTTTAGCTTTTGGAGTTCTTTGTGCTTTGATTACTCCTCATTTGTAAGTCGCATTAGATAAAGACATCTGCTAAAAGATTTACTGTAGATGTAAATGTACAAACATTTAAAGATGTCCAAAAAGACTTGTTCTCTTGAAGACATACCCAATAACTATTCTTGTTTTATTGTACAGTATGTAACTCTTAAAGACAGAGACATTGTTTTGCTAACATTCTTTCTAATTGAACACAAAGTTTTCACACTTGCAGTAATAGAGTCCTTGAGTGTTAAAACTTTAACACTATCATTAGGACATAGCACTTAAAGGTCAGATGTTTTTCCATCTTTGCTCGTTGGTTTCTCTTTGTGAATTGAACAAAGACGATGTGCTGACTAAAGTGCTCACTAACAGGATTTACTGCTCAGGACCATAAACTGAGTGTATCACTGCATGCATCATCACACGTGAGCTCACAGAACTGCACATGAGGCTGACGAGCAGTAAAAATACCAGCCATCAGATCTACCCATAAGCCTTTTAGAACTTCAACCAGATTAATAAAGTGCAGAGAAACACTCGACTCTGCCAAGCACACCAGATGAAGTTCTGTAAATCAATAGAGGAGCAGCTCTGATTGGCTCGTGGCCTTTAATTTACCAGGTTCAGGTATTGAAAAGCTGAACAGAAAACAACACACAGCATCATCAAATCAGTGAACTCTGATTAAACAGGTATATCAGACAACAAACACCCAGCAAACCAACACAAAACACTTCAAATGAAGCCTGGAGAGCAGAACGACACACACACACACACACACACACACACACACACACACACACACACACACACACACACACACACACACACACACACACACACACACACACACACAGAGAGAGAGAGAGAGAGAGAGAGAGAGAGAGAGAGAGGTGTCCACTGAAGCATGTTTAGGCAGGGCTTCATTCAAAACACACAGAGGTGAGCTAAAGAGAGTTTCCTCTGTCTGCTAATGTCGCTCACAGATCTTCAAGCAGCTCCAGTGAAGTGTATTTCCACTCTAATGATCCCGAACGCTCCTCTGCTTCAGTGTTTGGTTTGGGTCAGGCTCTGTCCACACGAACGTGTATTTTCTAAACCGCTCTTCTTTACTATGGGATTTGGCTGTTTGTTCAGTATTGGGTGACTGAATCGCAAACATTTAAAAAACTCTGACCAGGTTGAAGATTTTCAGAAACTGCAGGTACCGTGTGGACAAGCGGATACTAAACAGGAGGTTTCTCCTTTCTGCAACACTCACAAAAATACTTCACCGTGAATTCGGCATAAGTGTCATTATCGCCACCTGTTGGTCTGGCGTGCCCTGAACATACATCACAGTGCGTTTTAATGTGGACAGATTTATTTTTTAATGAGAGCAGGTAAACTGTGTTTATAAAAATACTCCTGTACGAGTGGACATGCCCTGAGACCCGAGCTCTGCTGAAAGCCTCTGATAGAAATTGATTTTCATTTCTCCAACATTTCTGATGAGCTGTGGTTGATGAGGTGACACACAGCTCTGGGAAACTCGCTAATACAGCTCTGCTCACCAAAGCTTTTCTTCATTGCACTGTAATTGCAGTACATGTGCTCTTTGCTGCCGCCTGTCCAGCACTGTAGCTGCAGGTGCTCAGGAGACACACTGCCACACATTATGTGTTTTACAGACTACAGAGTGAAGGACACCGACACATGCTTCAGACACATTCATGAACTTACAGAGATTATTGATGAATGAACAACACTGATGTAGTCACAGAAGTAAAAGATATAACACATCTGTGATTAGGGTAACATTGCAGCATCACCAGCCCAGAAATCTCTTTACAATTAGAACCGGATGTTATATCTTCATTTTGTTTAACAGAAAGGAAATAAAACCTACAACAACAACATCCCGAATAAAGGCTCAGAGGAAACTGAATCTGGGTCATCCTCTGGAGTTTGAAATAAAAGGCAGAAATATCTGCAGAGAGGACAGCAATATAACAAACTGAAGACACACTGAACAACTAAATGGTCCATCTTCACATCCTGCTTGTGAAACGCTGAGTGTAAAACTCTTCTCTGTTGAAGGAGAGCTGAAACTAACAGCAGCAGCATTGTCTTCTCATCTTCTGTGTGGAGATGCAGTAGTGTTGGTGTATATCTCTCTAATCACCAGGATAAACAGCATTGTGTTTACACTGAACGAAGCTCGTCTCTAATCCTTATTATCATCAGATCTTTCAGCTCCATCACTGCGGTTTTAAAAGCAATATAACAATATGCATTATGAAAAACGGCATTCATTTATTCCTCATTGTATTTTTCAGCACATGCTTGTAAATGTCACAGTTTTCAGTCCGTTCCCTTTAGTTTTAACAGCAGCATCAGCGTTTCTGAGCGCACAGCAATGTTTGACCTTCAGCCCATTCGGATCAGCCATGCGACCCGCCGCAGCTAATGCACCAGAACCTGCAGCGCAAAGCCAGAAATCTCATTTACTGACCTACAGCTGACATTTATTCAGATCCCATTAGGCAGCGCTGAGAAAAGCCCAGCATGCACATTCACATCTGTGGAGAACGGAGATCCGCTGCTCTCGGGACAGATGCTGAAGCAAACAGAAGGCAATTATTCCACCATTACCCACGGCTCGCACCATATGGAGATGAAGCGCTGCGATATTTCTCCTCATAAAACTCTGCGGTGGAAATGACTCCAGCAAGACCAGTTACTCTAATGCACAGCCAGGTGACAACAGATTCCTATTGAAACACGAGCTGCCACGAAATATTGAACTGTAATATAATGAGTTGATGAATCTTAAGCCTTTCAGAGCCTAAATGTTAAACCAGATGCACATGAATAAAAACCACAAAAAGAATGAACCAGCGTGTGTGTTTTCACACATAAAATACATGTCATATAGCTAAAATAATGTCTATTTTGCTCTTAATCAGCACTCAAATGTGTCAAATATTTGACGCAACATGACTGACAAAGCTTACAAACATGCTGAATTTTACATTCCTGCTGTTACACACCAATTTCTGCATATAAGAGCAGGCTGAGGTGAAAACGAGGACATGCTGTTTATTATTTCTCCATGTGAAACAACTTATAATGGCCATGAACTGCAGTGCTCCAGAAACTCAGCATGCCAACATTAAACTGCTCTCACAGTGAGTCTGCAATGCACATCAGATGCTCAAGCCAAATTAACAGAGAACAAGACCACCGCATGCTAACAACTGACCCCCCTAAACCCAACTAAAGACATCGGGAATACAGCAAGATGTGCAATTCAACATAAATGAGTAAATCTACAAGCCTCAAGTGGACATCTCAGTGTCAGGACATCCAGTTATAAAAGAAGAGCAGATCAGTCCTAAGGATGAAGCTTTAACTGTGATTGACTTATACTGTTATATTATCTACTTGCCTATAAATCCTAAATTAGCCTATTTTCTTGACATTCAGGCTTCCTCCGCTCTGCTGTTCCACAACTCCTCTATTGATTTTTGCTTAGATCAATTATAGATATTATTTTACCTGCTATCATTAGGATCCTGTTTAATCTTTCTTTAACAGAACCACAGCAGATCATTATATTGTACCCAAAAATGTCTCACATAAACTCTCGGGGAAATGCCTGCGCAGACAAAAATTCTCAACGTTTCCTTCAAATGTGACCTTTATGTTGCCTTCTTACATTTAACCTCCACATCACCAGAAATATTCAGTGTACAATAGATCACAGTTCCTAAATATTTAGAAACCTTTACTGCCTCAGGCTCTTCCATAAGAGGAGATGTTTAGCAGAATGTGCCAGTCAGTTGTTGACTTTCAGTGTAAGAAAATAAGATGCATCCAGGATTAATCATCATCTATCAGCTCCTCTCAGCATCAGAATCATGAATTAACGAATGATTCCCGTTTCATTTCGTGATTCCATTTCAAGAGAAAAGGTTATGTAATTATATTTCTTGTTTCACTATATCCACTGTGTGAATTACAACACTCAGAAGTTTCCTCTTCCCAAGAGAATCAGATACATATCCTCTTATTATTCTCCGGGCTCTTTGGTATGTGTCCCAGATCAGTACTGGTTAATGTCATGCTGACTGTAGTTAAGCAGTCGTGATCATATTTCAGTAACCGGCTCAGTCTGCTGTCTGAAGTTCTGCCTTTAACACGATTTTCCTCAAGGTCATGAAATCAAGAGCTTTAACAAAGACGAACAGAGCAAAGAGTGTTTCCTCAACTCTGACAAACACTGACAGAACATGCGCATTCCTGCTGTCTGACTGCTGCTATCCTGGAGAAATCATTAAAATCATCATCATGACATCAGACACACAGCTGATAACTATTCAAATCAAGTTATGTTGGTCACAGCACATTTACCACAGCCATTACAGAGACACGGGATGATTCATTACTGGGTAATTACCAGTGTCTCTGCTGATACACTATGAACAATTTAGCCTACCCAATTCACCTGTTCCGCATGTGTTTGGACTGTGGGGGAAACCGGAGCACCCGGAGGAAACCCACGCCAACACGGAGAGAAGATGCAAACTCCACACAGAAACACCAACTGACCCAGCCGAGACTCAAACCAGAGACCTGAGTGCTGTGAGGCGACAGCACTGCCTACTGCGCCACTGCGTCACCCTATGTTATTATGGTCATCTTAGTTATCATCTGCATATCATACATTAGCATGTGTAATGATTAAGGCAAACAAATGGTTGAGCAGCCTATTGTGGATCTACCTATCGATATCGGCCGTGTACAGAGACGGAACATCACGCTGGGGTATTTTGCATTATTCTGCAGTGTTATGTCATGAAGTAGTTTGTACTGTCAAAAAAAAAATGAAGAAATCAACCCAGGCTCATTGTGGAAACGTAGCCCCGCGGACGTTTCTGGAGACCGCGAAATACGTCCCGGAAGGTATGTGTTAGAGCAGTTTTTGTTTTTGCAAATCTGCAATAGGCCGCTGTGCCGCGCTTTTCTATCTCGAACGCCTCTAGGGAGTGCCCGCCGTTCGCGCACGCGCTGTTTTCATGTGAAAAGACTGTCTGTCCGACTGACCAACTGACTAAATGACAGAACGATTGACTGGGCGGCAGGCCAATTGGCCAATCAGCCGATCCAGCCACCCTACTCCTCCTCCTTCCCTAAACCCAAGCGATGATTTACAAAAGCCATCCAGAAAAGAAAAGCAAAAGCCCTCGTCTGATTTTGACCGAGTTTGCGGATTTCAAGACCTCCCCTAGCCATATCTCAGCCTGTAATATAATGATATCAGTACAGCATGTCGGCAGCTCTTACTGAAAGCACTTCAGCGCTGTGCAGGATCTCTGCATGCTGTCCTGATGAGCCACAGATATGAAATGAAACGATGATAAATCCTCTCAGCTGCTCTCTCCATCTGAAACGATTAGCTGGTGCGAAATGCATCATCCGTGGCCGTCTGTCCTCCGCCTCTCGCCGTCTGATTTATCTGTGTTTAATTATGAGTGTGTCGGAGCTCCAGGCTGAGGATAATGTTTGTCTGCAGTAATGGGGAGATCTGTCTGGATTGGGTTCCATTAATCAAAACACAGCGCATCACAGCACAAGAGTGAACTACTGATGAACACCCCTGCGCCCTAACCAGTGTCCAGAAACACTGCAGAATTACTCCACAGCGGGGTTCCATCAGTCTGTGAAGGAGATGAAGTCTGTCATATTCAAGCTGAACTGGGCTGAATCACTACACCAGCGTTCAGTTCAGTGGATCTGTATGAGCGGATCTCACTGATCAACCCTTATGCCTGAATTTCCATTACTGCCTGTTTCCTCTCTAAAGCCGGTTCGACACCATCTGCACTGTGTAAAGCGCTGTACAAATACAGAAGTCTTGACGTGATAAGTAGACGTGAGCGTGAACTCCTGTCACACTTTATCCTCTGACTGACACGTGCATCAGACACTGAACACTGAGCACACAACTTTATATTGGACCCATTATGCACCGGGCGTCTGCCTCTGCTGTATCTTTGTGCCGTACGGAGGCTCTGATGGGGACGTTTAGGGACCAGAGCCTTTAATGTCCCCATTTATTCTGCTGTGGGGTAATCGATGGCAGTCAGGGCCGCAGATAATGTGATTTATGAGCCTATTTCTGCTGTTATGCTCCATGTACAAATTGTCTTTGGTGATGTAAATTTGCCATCTTCCTGCATTCTTGCTGACTCCAGGCCAGTTCACAAAACGGATGTAATTTATTTATGCTTTGATTTCTCTCTCTCTCTCCCTCAGTCTCTCTCTCTCTCTCTCTCTCTCTCTCTCTCTCTCTCTCGGCTCCAGACACCTGCAAATCACACAATGCCAGACTAAAAGACACTTCACTTTATCTTCATTGGTGTAATGTTTACCCCATGCAGACAGACACACACCGCGCTGAATAATGCAGCCATTATTTAAAATGCATAAACATAAAAAGCAAAAACAGCATAAACAAACATGCTAAACACACAACAGCTCCATGTTAACCTCCAGTCAATAGGACAGCTTTAAAGAGTCTGGTCATGGTGTGGAGAGAAATGTTGAAGAAGCTGAAAAGAGATGAAAAGCTGAAGGAGATCATCGGCTTTCTCTGACGGGTTTGTGTGTGTTTAACAGATGTTTGATTTATTTGCAGTAATATTAGTTTAATATAAACTTTGTTAATCAGGCTCATTGTCCACTCCTTATCAGACATCAGTGTGTTACTGACTGATTGTAAATCCACTATATGATCTACTGCATGCTCCAGTGTTTGAGCTGGTTTAAATTGGGCTAAACCTGCAGCAATGCTGTTTTTCAGCAGGGAGACAGGCCTGAAACACAAGGTCACAGCAGCACAGAGAGACATGTAGTTCTGAGTATTTGCTGCTGGTAGCAGAAAGAGTTTGTGAACACTATTCATCAGGAAGAGGAAACCTGTTGCTGAGCACTTCACCGGTGTAACTGTCTGAGAACATAAAACACGATCGGTTTAACAGAGACACATGTCATCTGAGGCCAAGAGCAGTGAATGCCATGCTCTCACTAACCAGACTATCTTTAAAGATATGATGAAATATATCAGTACCACTGAAGAAATGCAAATGAGCTGATGAATTATGAATGCAGGAGCAGTATGGGGTAGAATGGGTGACTAAAGCAACTTAAACACCTCGTTTCATGACAAGTCATCTGTAGATGGTGTCAGACATAGATGTAGAAAGGGGAATAAAGTCATAACAATATATCAGACAGGCACATCCTCAGCCCATCAGGCAGCAGGAGAGCGGTGGTGAATGCTGGAGTGGGTCTAGTTCAGTCAACACATTGGCCTCAGTTCAGTATGAATATCACTGTTGAGGACGATCAGCTGTAACTCCTCCAACACGAGTTACTCGAGCAGCGTCTGTCACTCTATTAACACTAAAATCAAACAACAGGAAGAGCTAGATAAGCTTATAGACATGTCTAAACCTGCTACATGTATGTTAGACCCTATTCCAACAAAATGACTGAAAGAATTGCTACCTGTCATAGGAGAACCTCCTCTTAACCTCCTTAACTCTTCTTATCTTTAGGCCATGTTCCAAACCCTTTCAAGCTAGCTGTTATTAAGCCTATTATTAAGAAACCACAACTGGATTGCAGTAATTATGGGCCTATTTCAGATCCTCCATTTATGTCTTAAATACTACAACAAGATGTTTCTGCCCAATTCTGCTCCTTTTAATAGGTGACTCGGCGTTTCAATCAGGACTCAGTGTTTCAGTCAGGACTCTGTGTTTCAGTCAGGACTCTGTGTTTCAGTCAGGACTCTGTGTTTCAGTCAGGACTCGGCGTTTCAATCAGGACTCAGCGTTTCAATCAGGACTCAGTATTTCAGTCAGGACTCAGTGTTTCAGTCAGGACTCTGTGTTTCAGTCAGGACTCGGCGTTTCAATCAGGACTCAGTATTTCAGTCAGGACTCTGTGTTTCAGTCAGGACTCTGTGTTTCAGTCAGGACTCGCCGTTTCAGTCAGGACTCTGTGTTTCAGTCAGGACTCGCCGTTTCAGTCAGGACTCTGTGTTTCAGTCAGGACTCGGCGTTTCAATCAGGACTCAGTATTTCAGTCAGGACTCTGTGTTTCAGTCAGGACTCGGCGTTTCAGTCAGGACTCTGTGTTTCAGTCAGGACTCGGCGTTTCAATCAGGACTCAGTATTTCAGTCAGGACTCTGTGTTTCAGTCAGGACTCGGCGTTTCAGTCAGGACTCAGTGTTTCAGTCAGGACTCGATGTTTCAGTCAGGACTCGATGTTTCAGTCAGGACTCTGTGCTTCAGTCAGGACTCTGTGTTTCAGTCAGGACTCAGTGTTTCAGTCAGGACTCGATGTTTCAGTCAGGACTCGATGTTTCAGTCAGGACTCTGTGCTTCAGTCAGGACTCTGTGTTTCAGTCAGGACTCAGTGTTTCAGTCAGGACTCGGTGTTTCAGTCAGGACTCGGACTCAGTGTTTCAGTCAGGACTCGATGTTTCAGTCAGGACTCTGTGTTTCAGTCAGTACTCAGTGTTTCAGTCAGGACTCGGTGTTTCAGTCAGGACTCGATGTTTCAGTCAGGACTCTGTGTTTCAGTCAGTACTCAGTGTTTCAGTCAGGACTCGGTGTTTCAGTCAGGACTCGGTGTTTCAGTCAGGACTCGGTGTTTCAGTCAGGACTCGGACTCAGTGTTTCAGTCAGGACTCGGTGTTTCAGTCAGGACTCGGTGTTTCAGTCAGGACTCGATGTTTCAGTCAGGACTCGGCGTTTCAGTCAGGACTCGGCGTTTCAGTCAGGACTCGGCGTTTCAGTCAGGACTCTGCGTTTCTGTCAGGACTCGGCGTTTCAGTCAGGACTCGGCGTTTCAGTCAGGACTCGGCGTTTCAGTCAGGACTCTGCGTTTCAGTCAGGACTCGGTGTTTCAGTCAGGACTCGGACTCAGTGTTTCAGTCAGGACTCGGTGTTTCAGTCAGGACTCTGTGTTTCAGTCAGGACTCGATGTTTCAGTCAGGACTCGGCGTTTCAGTCAGGACTCGGCGTTTCAGTCAGGACTCGGCGTTTCAGTCAGGACTCGGCGTTTCAGTCAGGACTCGGCGTTTCAGTCAGGACTCGGCGTTTCAGTCAGGACTCTGCGTTTCTGTCAGGACTCGGCGTTTCAGTCAGGACTCGGCGTTTCAGTCAGGACTCGGTGTTTCAGTCAGGACTCGGCGTTTCAGTCAGGACTCGGTGTTTCAGTCAGGACTCTGCGTTTCAGTCAGGACTCGGTGTTTCAGTCAGGACTCGATGTTTCAGTCAGGACTCGGCGTTTCAGTCAGGACTCGGCGTTTCAGTCAGGACTCGGCGTTTCAGTCAGGACTCGGTGTTTCAGTCAGGACTCGGTGTTTCAGTCAGGACTCGGCGTTTCAGTCAGGACTCGGCGTTTCAGTCAGGACTCGGCGTTTCAGTCAGGACTCGGCGTTTCAGTCAGGACTCGGTGTTTCAGTCAGGACTCGGCGTTTCAGTCAGGACTCGGTGTTTCAGTCAGGACTCGGCGTTTCAGTCAGGACTCGGTGTTTCAGTCAGGACTTGATGTCCTTCCAGCTGCAACCCATCATTGGGAAACACCCATACACATACGCGCACACACACACACACACACACTCATACGCAACAGCCAGTGTAGTTGATCAGTTCCCCTATACCGCATGTGTTTGGACTGTGGGGGAAACTGGAGCACTTGGAGGAAACCTGGAAATGCCAAATGACCCAGCAGTGTCAACAAATGTAGATTTGCATATCTGCACACCCTGTTCACTCAGAGAAATCCATCATTCACATGCAGCGAGACCTGAGAGAGGGACAGCAGGCAAACTCATCAACCTGACCTTCTTTCTGAAAGCTCAACCCGTGGCCTTGTATCCACAATTGTTTTTGAAAAGGGCTTCTGCCAAAAATGCTGAATCTTTTCTAAATCCTGTATCAATGCATTTGCTTTTGCTCATTGGAGTAAGATATGGTTTAAAACTACTTTAGCCACATAAAGCTGATGTAGGCTGTGATCTTTATGGGACGACCTTTATGTACACAGAAGTGTTGTTCAGCAACTGAAAACTCAGCAAAGCATTTTCAGTTTAATAAGGTTTCTTTTACATCAGAGATATTGTAATTGAGTCAAAATATAGTCAGTCAAGTAGACCCAAGCATTCGAGTGTAAAACGTGATGAAGAGATGAAAAGCCATTAAAGAAAGCAGTGACAGGTCATTATGCAGTTAGTGTCAGTCTTTGTAAACTACGTGTAATGTAGAAGGATGACAGGATATTTCTGTTTTAGCACTCCTTTTACTGATTTTTATTTAGTTGAATAAAAAAAAGTAAATAGCGCTATTCCTGAGATGCGCTCCTACATTTACCATGCTACTCTGGCATGTCAGTATGGCTCAGCTGCAGAGTTTCAGCTATAAGGAAACACTCACATTTTAGTCGCTTACATTAGACAAAGTGCATTTCTCCACCAAGACGTCAGCAGAGGCCAGCAATCACTGCATGCAGGAAATATTGCAGCAAATAATTACAAAAAAGAAAATAATTACAAAAATTTTGTATTAGGAATTGCAGTGTCAAAGTTTTCTAACTGGCGAATGACATGATCTAGCATTAAAAGGTTGTCTATGGTCATCTATTCAGTGCACATTCATGACTTCAGGAGGCGTGGCTTTGGACCGCAGGGAGGGCTTTAAATATTCCAGCTCCTGTTCATCTAACCAACCTTCAGTCTTCCTACAATCCAACCTGCTCTTGAAGATCTCTACACTCAGAGATTCTGCTAGTACACAGAAAAGCAGAGTCCACTAAAGGAGGTCGAGCCTTCTCATTTATAGCTCGTATGCAAAAAACAAAAAAACAATTATGAACAGCAGCTACACTGATTATTATTGTCTTTGTTCTCCATTTCCACCTGGGGATGCCTGTCCTGGTGTATTATTTGTTTAGGAACGACACTCTATATACTGTAAAAGTGCAGGTAACTGTGTTTATATACTGCCCACCACTTACACAAGCGCTTCACCTCTCTGATTTTGACTGTAATGTATTCATGTGCACATGTTGTGAAGCTGCTCTGGAGCAATAAATACTGTAATATAGTGCCATACTGATGAAGCTGAATTGGATGAATAAAGTAATGAGAGATTTCACAAACTCAGGACACACAGCTCATGACAAGATAAACAGCACAGTCAGATGAACATGCCAGAGGGACATTTGTCCATTATACAGTCCTTTAAAAATACTGTGTAAATACAGGCGATTTAGCTCACCTCGAGATAAAGCTGTCAGACTTCACTAATATGAAGCAGATGGAGGCTAATTACCAAACAAATCAGGACTGTTTAATGAAGTGATGGGTGGCGTTCTCATCTCTGCGATTCCTCATAATCAAGACTCGTGACAGCCGTCATCTTCATCAAGAAATCTGGAGGAAAGCTGTCATATTTCCCCGGGACCATGAGGAGAGAGCAGGCTAACACTGTTCAGCATCTACAGTAATCTGGCACTCGCTGCTCTCAGGTCTTCACACATTTAACAATACATCAGAATCATTTAGAGTCAGCGACCCCGAGCAAAAGAGCCAACCGCTCCATCATCCTCCTCTGACACACACAGACACACTCTCCTCTGACCGACAGCTGGTTTACTGTGTTATAGTGTGTGTTTGCAGTGTTTATGCAGGCTTAATGCTGCTGCGCTTTAGCACAAACACTCATTATTACCCAAACAAATAACACAATTAGAGTCTGAATCAGAGAGAGAGTGTGTGTGAGAGCAGGGAGATGGAGTAAGCACACACACACACACGTACACACACCCACACACACACACCTCATTAGCACACATATGGAAAAGGAGGGAGGGAGAACGAGAGAGACGGGATTCTTCTTCCCTCACCCTGCCAGCGTTCCTCATATTCCTGATGCAGCAGAAGAGAGAGTGTGTATGTGTGTGTGTGTGTGCGCACTGAAGGAGGAGCAGCAGAAGAGTGTGTGTGTGTGTGTGTGTGTGTGTGCTGATAGAGGAGCAGTGAAGCACAGTCGGATGCCAGCGTCACGCTCAGATCTGACAGACGAGCACACACACACACACACACACAGAAGCCGACCGCATCTGCATTCACAGGACAGAGAGAGAGAAACACACACACACACACACACACACACAGACACGCCGCTGAGGAGAACACCTGCAGATCTGAGGCTGTAACACAACAGTCTGTGTGTTTTGATCTCCTGCGCTTGCTGTAGGTTTGATGAGCGTCTGCAGCCTCCAGCAGCGCTCCTGCACGGATTACAGCTGAGGACACGGAGGAGCTGTGAAGAGACGAGCCGGACCACTGGATAAACAGCGGAGGAACCGTGTGTTGGCTGACACTGCTGATGTGGATTACAGCCTGATCTGCTCCGGTCGAGCACACACACACACACACACACACACACACACATCATGATCTTCAGCTGGTGTGTGTGCGTCTCAGAACAGGCACTGAACGCTGAAGGTGTGTGTCTGGCTGTAGGACACAAGCTAGCGTGCAGCGGTGTTATGGAGCAGTGAGTGTGTGCGCTCAGCATGGTGCCGCCGCCGGCCGCCAGTAAGCCGCACGTGTTCCTGTCGGCCGCCGTCATCATGGGCAGTATGGCGCTGCTGGATGTGTGTCTGGTGCAGCAGAGCCGCGGGCCGCGCCGCATCGGGATCGGCCTGATGGTGAGCGTGGGCGAGCTCTGCTTCCTCATCGTGCTGCGATACGTGGCCGTGTGGGTCGGCGCTGAGGTCAGGACGGCTAAACGCGGATACGCCATGATACTGTGGTTCCTCTACATCTTCGTGCTGGAGATTAAGGTGTACTTCATCTACCAGAACTACAAGGCTGACCGGAAGAGTCTGGACGCTCTGGCCCGGAAGGCGCTGACGCTGCTGCTGTCCGTCTGCGTGCCGCTGCTGTTCCTGGTCCTGGTGGCCGTCGACCACATGCAGTACGTCACGGCGTTCCGCAAGAAGGAGGAGATCCGGAACCGGCTGTTCTGGGTGGTGGTGGACCTGCTGGATGTGCTGGACATCCAGGCCAACCTGTGGGAGCCGCAGAAGAAGGGTCTGCCGCTGTGGGCGGAGGGTCTGATGTTCTTCTACTGCTACATTCTGCTGCTGGTGCTGCCCTGCGTGTGTCTGAGCGAGATCAGCATGCAGGGCATCAATATCAGCCCGCAGAAGATGCTGCTGTACCCCATCCTGAGCCTGGCCTCCATTAACGTGGTCACGCTGTTCATCCGCGGGGGGAACATGCTGCTCTACAGGGACGGCCGCGTCTCCGGAATCCTCATGGCCAAGAACATGCTGGCCATCGTCCTGAAGACCTGCAGCTTCGTGCAGTACCGCAGACAGCTCCAGAGCGCCCCCGCTGGCCTCACGCTGCAACTACAGAAGAACTGTGTGCAGACTGCTCGAAGCGCACACACACCGGCGCAGGAGCACACGCCACTGCCCGAGCTTACCGCCTGCCAACATACGTGACACACGGACACACAGAGAACACACAGAGAACACACACATGAAGACTCTGACAGAGGAATGTGCACGTCTGCTACAATTGGGTTAGCTTCAGTATTTCCTCCGCGCACACACACACACACACACACACACACACACACGCACACACACACACACACACACACACACACACACACACACACACTGCACACTGCTCCACTTTCTGAATACTCTACATCTTCTGAAAATGAAGGTAATCTGGGTCCAGCTCATTAATACACCACCTTACCTCAAGCAGGAGTTCAAAACACGTGTGTGTGTGTGTGTGTGTGTGTGTGTGTGTGCGCGAGTGTGTGTGTGTGTGTGTGTGTGTGTGTTATGAGGAGACTGTGTTGATGCGTCTCGTGGGGAGTTTGTTAGTGAATCTCCCACACATGATCTGATCTGTCCCGCACACTCAGAGTTTCCTCATTTATTAAACTCATTCACAGTTCGGGTCATAAGTGGAGTCTAAACTGTCTAAAGAGGAGGACGGTGTTTTTATGTGATGCTCTGATGAAGAACTGTGTGTGTATTTGTACAGTATAGATGTGTGTGATGGTTATGTTGTGTGTTTGTTACAGCATGTTTGACTCAGGTCAGACACACAGATGTACTGTTGACAGTGGGGATGGAGTATATCTCATGCCCTGACTGCAGTTCTGATTAGGGCTTTCAAATAAACATGTCACATGAGGAAATGTCCTGTACATTAGTCTGCTCTTCTTCATCTGCCGTCCACAGTACTCTCTTTTCTCCAACACCATTGATCTGGAAGTGCTCTGTTAACTTGTTTCCAGAATGAAGCTGGAGCTCGTATCGTGTGTGATTGTTGAAGATGATGATTTGATGTTGTTGATGGATCAACTGTGAATACTGCACTGCTGTGGAAATAGCCCAGCTAGTGTTGGGATGGAGGAAGCCTGCCTCTGCTCGCTGTGTAACGGGAAAGCAGAATGGTGAAAACTGAAGCGAACACTGATGAAGATGAAGTCCATGAGGAGAGCAACATGATCCTGCACAGCATCTTAAAGTCTACATGATACAGTGATTAGACTTTGATAATAGGGTGTTGCTGAGGAGTGTGTTCGGTTCATTGACTTCACGTTGACCTTCTGCATTGATTTCATTGATAAAGGTTAGGTGTTGGCTGTTTTTATTTCTTCAGCAGCTGTGTGTGTGTGTGTGTGTGTGTGTGTGTGTGTCCTCTTAATTAACCCCACATCAGCTGGATGTTCAGTGCTGGTAAATATCTCAGACATAATTAGTTTTAATAATGACAAAAATAACCTGAGTCTTCCTATTGGTGATTGATGGAGCTGAACACATAATAGGCGCTGTTATACAGCAGGAATGCAGCAGTCCATTTGTTGTGCTCATTAAAAACCAACATCCAGTGTTGCAGACATTTAATGTGTGAAATCTGCTGTTGACTTTCAGTGATGGAGAATGTGTATTCACAGCATGACGGGATACTTTAATCAGCTGATTACATTCTGCCATGTTCTAATGACCACTAGTTGGATGAGAGCGCCACATTTCCTGATTGAGGGTCATGTGAAGAACTTTAACACGCAGTATAGTATTACACTCAACCCTATTCAGCCCAATATTATTATTGTGGAGATCTGCATTCGGCTGTGAACAGGAGCTGCAGGTCCGACACACGCTCCTCTAAAACAGGAGTGGGCAAACTCGGTCCTGGAGGGCCGGTGTCCTGCATAGTTTAGCTCCAACACTAATCAAACACACCTGAACATGCTAATCAGTGTAATCAAACACACCTGAACATGCTAATCAGTGTAATCAAACACACCTGAACATGCTAATCAGTGTTTTCAAGATCACTAGAAATCTATAAGCAGCTGTGTTTGATTAGAGTTGGAGCTAAACTGTGCAGGACACCGGCCCTCCAGGACCGAGTTTGCCCACCCCTGCTCTAAAAGCTGCTCAGGTCAAAGTTTATTTACTGTGTTTTCTGGAAAAATGAATCCGACTAGGCTGAGTTCTGAAGAATGATACAGTCACTGGGAGTTATAGTTTAGCATAGGAAACACAAATGAAAATGTGTCTAAAGCACCTCAGAATCAGAGTCAGACCCCCGGTGCAGACTCCTGATCCTCTGTAATCGCTCAGATAAAGGCTGCCGTCAGTTCTCCTGGAGTCTGTCTCGTGAACATGAAGTCTTCTGCTGGAAACTCTGCTTTATCCTTCAGTTAGTGAACTGCAGTCGCTGCTTTGATGATTTTACACCACTTTAATATTCACAGCCTCTGGGGAAGGAGAAGAGCTCCTGAAAAACCCAAAGTCATCACAGTTCATCTTGAAAATTGCACAGATAAAGGTTTGGGGATTTCCCCTCAGGGAAGTGTTCTGCTATCTGTATAATCACACTGGGTTAGCTTATGCAAATACCTGGAGTCAAAAGACGGATAAGATCTTGAGGGATTACGCTCACAGTGCCAAGAGTTTACACACACACACACACACACACACACACACACACACACACACACACACACACACACACACACACACTCCCCTGAATAGTTCTGCCTGCACCACTTCTCTAACACACTGCATGCGTCGCCATTCAGTTCAGCTGATTTAAAGGGCCATGAAACCCCCTCGTTTCAGCAGGGTGTTTTCACACCTCTTCTTTGGAAAAAGTCAGAAAAGTGGGCGTGTCCAGCTCTGTTTAGGGGGGAGTGTCGGAGGAACTAAAGTGGGAGGGTGTGGGAGTGTCGATTTGGGCACGCGCGAGTTTCAGAGTCAAAATACACACACACACACACACATACATACAGGAGAATGTGATGGTGTTTAACCTACATAGACATCTGTAGTCGAATTATTAGCCAAATTATTAAATGGTGGACTTTAACTGCAGTTTGGCTCTTTCATTCAGGGAATTCATTCATGCCCCTCGCGACGCACGAGATATTTGATTCGAGGAGCTGCTCTAAGCGTGTATTTTTCATGCAATGTTTTATACCGCACGGCGAATGAGAGAAAAAAACCCTCTGCATTTCCCAGAAACTTAGATGCACACGACAGGTAGCGTCAGAAAGCCGCGCGTGTTATTCCGGTCACTAAATGCGGTAAAAACCCTACACGAGGTTAAAGTTTGGTTGTGGTGCTAACGTGTTTACACTCTGTGCAATAGTTTGTTAGATACGAACAAACTGAATAAACAAAGAGCACTGGTCGCTCACTTACCAAATCTGTAGAGACAGGACAATCACCAGCAACTAGAGCCGCGTCTTTATGAAGAGAATACTACAAACGATTCCAGATCCCAGCGTTTGCAGATGAGAACAGCTCTCAGGTAAACAATAATCCCCCTTAGACACGTAAGTTATTGTTGTCGCGCGTCGCGTACACTGTAATCCACACGTGAGTCTGAGCTCTCACAGAGAGAAAATGAAAACGAAACTTAACTGCAGCAAACTATAAAAGCAACACTTCACGCTTGTTTTGCCAACACAACGTGGCGTCTCTGTTCTGAAAACACGGTGATAGTAATGAATATTAATGAAGTTGCACAATAGAGCGCGCTGATTGGTTTGACCCAAGTCTTACTCATGCATTAATGCAACACACTGTAAGACGTAATAAGACACACTCTGGCACAGATGCCCAGTCTGCACGCTGGAATACACACTATTATGTCATGACCGTGACGCAGCTTCAAAAATTCGTTTCAAACAGGAAGTACGAATTTGCTTGAAATAACGCAAAAACAACCAATTTACACTTTTTAGTGAAATATAGGTGTCCTAATAGTGTTTTTAGCAGTGTGGGACACATATACGACTGTCAACAGCTCAAAAAATGTGTTTTGGTGTTTCGTGACCCTTTAAATAAAATAGATATGCAAACATTAAAGATAGATCTAGTGTGAGAGGTGCATTATAGTCTAACAAGGCTGAACATTAATTAATGAATCTAATGAGAGTTCAGTAAGAGACATTAAATAAAACATCAGCAGATTAAATTACAGCGTTGCTGTGGATAATGCCGTTTCCTCAGAGCCGTATGGTGCAGTGAGGTACGGTACTGTTCGCTATTTTACAGTTCGGGTCACCTTCGTCAGGCTTGTGTCGCCACTGCCAAACTTGTAGTAGGCGTCGTGTGGGATAAAGGTGTGGCTGACGTTGATCTTGTTTGAAGAAAATTAAAAGTAAAGCTGCACAGGTCATTCAGATCATATGAGGAGCACTTCTCACAAAACAGATGCTTTATATATTTAAATACTGCGTATAAAGATATTACCAACCAATCTATGAACAAGATTTGATTATATAGTTGCAGATGCCAATGCAAATTACTGTTACTATATTGAATAAAGAGATAAAACGTACATTAGCCAACATCTGAAGAGGATCAAAACATTTCATCAAAGCTAAATTATTCAACCTAAAACTTTTAAGATCCACTTCGAATGCTGACTACTGTATGACATCTCGGCTGTTTCCATTCTCGTGGCTTGTGGACGATTCTCTGTAAGCAATAGTGTTCAGCAGCACCTCTAGCTTAAGCCTTCCGTGTTGTTCTGGTGCTGTTTGGAAAGGGAGCCTGAAAAGGGCGACGATCAAAAAAGCATACTGTACCATACCGTACCGTAGTGAACCGCACCACACCGCTCAGTGGAGACGGGTCATAAGTAAATGCAGCTGATTTCCAGTGGTGTGAAGTGTGAAGTATTGTGAAGTATTGTTCAGCGCTAAGGCATGTCTCTGTGTTAATATTGGACACGGCAGACTCGTGATGCTCCGGGACAGCTGAACTCCACTGATTTGCTTCTGCTCAGTCAGTTTCTCTGCTTCATCTGCTCTCCAACAGCCACATCACCGCTGAAGGGCTTTAGTTTCTTAAACGCGATGTGCTTCTGCTCCAGATTCTGAACAGCTATCTGCATAATGTACGCACACATTTAACGTGCTCTCGCTTGTTTTCAGTTTATTGTTGTGTTTAGTGCTGTAAAGAAATCTGTTCGAGCTGATCTGAGCAGTGGCGAATGCGAGCGATGGAGCACAAGTGCTGTTGCCATAGAAACACACATGCGTTCTAAATCCAGCCATCAGTTTACATGCAACTCCGACAGAGATACACTCTTCATCAGATCCACATCACAAACATGTTCACAACACCACAGATGTATTATTGTGCATCAGGGTCAAAAGGACATTAATCAAGTCCAGTGTGTTTGCAGAGCACATCTCGAATTAGCTTCAGAGAAAAATCACGCTCAAAGCCCAATGATCCTGACAACGGCAATGAGTGTTAGAGAAGACGAGCACAACATTATCCTGAGATATCCTCCAGACGGATCATCACTCTGCATCAGCGTTCCTCCAGCCTGAGCACAACAGCCCTAAACACACTTGAGGAAATGCAGAAACACTGAGCTGCATCCAGACAGACGGAGAGGCTGACCCACACTCACCACACTACACTACACTGATTCCAGATCAGCACATGGGCTCAGCACTACTGCGGTAAACCTGTGACAAGCAGCACAATACAGAGTCACATCCACAAACACCAGCCAACACTGCACTGTGCCAAGAGGAAGCCCTATGTTAACAGTGTCCAGAAGCGGCGTCCACTTCTCTGGGCTCGTGGAGACGTGTACTGTGGTCAGTTAAAGCACTGTTTCACGTGTTTTGGGAGAAATGGACACCGCGTGCTCCGGATCAAAGAAGAAAAGGATCATCCAGACTGTGTCCAGCAACAACCCCAGAAGCCCAGCTCTGTCGTGGTCTGGGGTGTGTCAGCACTCTTGGCCACTAATCATTGATGCTGAGCAGTACAGAGAGATTCTGGAGCACAATATGCTGTCTTCTTTTTCAGGGAGGCCCATGCATATTTTAATATGATGATGATGATGATCAGCCTCAGGACAGCAGCGCCGGTGCTTCACACACACCTGTGCAGGTAGAGGAGAGAGACTAGAGTTACAACCCTGCTCTTCAGCAGCAGTGGCCTGGGATTATTAATGAGCACAGAGAGCCAGAACCTTAATTAATGTCTCATCTGAAGGACGACGCTCACCGTCAGTACAGAGTCTCCTTCACTATACTGGGGCATCAGGACCAACACATCTAAATGAATCAAACCGTCTCTGTCAATGTGTGTAAAAGCGTCTGTAAGTTCACACACAGGATTGCAGATGCTTATCTAAGCTCTCATTGCTCAGCTTTTCTTCACACACAAACATAAGAAGCCGTCAGCGGAGCGCAGCTACTGAATAATGCGTGTTGTTCTTGTGTTATTGATCAACGCTCCAGGTAAATGATCTTCCAGCCGTGAGTGTTTGGCAGAACACAGCAGCTCTGTAAATACTGTTGACTGTTTACTGTTGTAATATAAGAGGAAGATGCGTGATGAACAGTGTGAACTAAAGCCAGGCTGACTTAAGCTGAAGAAACACTTTCTTGTACATACTAATGCTCACAGCTATAGATGTGCTTTAGGGAGTGTGAGAGGGCCCTGGGGGAAGATGTGGATGTTTTCGGGAGAATCTTAACTTCTCTTTGTGTCAAATGCTGAGAGATGAAGACTTCAGGGTGTTTGAGGCCGTTGAAGTGCAAATCAGGCTGGTGGAGCCCAAACTGCCTGAATATATTCCATCAAACTGCAGAGATGAGGAGCAGAGAGGGTTGGAGGAGGCGCTGAGCTCTTCACACTGATTGAAGTAAACGAGGGCTGCTGGGAATCACTGAGAGCTGAAGAGCAGAGCTGCTCATATCTGCTCCTCTGAGGTAAAACATGCGCTAAAGCACTCCAGAATGAGACGTATCATTAGAGGTGTTTCTCACCGTCAACACCTTTCCTACTCAGGTAAATCTGAAAGAGGCTGCAGTCATAATTATGATCATAATATAGAATAATAGAGATTACCATGATATAGTCATGTTTAAACGAATGAAACTGAATGTTGGAAAGGTTAAATGCCAGTCTGGATAACTGTAGGAAGTAGAAGACAATCAGAATCAGAATATTGCCAAGTGTGCTTCACAGAAGGGTTACTACATTATAATAAAAATATCTGGATGTGTGTTGTGGTTCAGCCATATCTCCGTCTGCAGCCGCACACAGCACAGACCTCCACTAACACTGATACTGACTGATGAACAGACATGTGGAGCCCATCCCCGACAGTGACCTGTGCAGGAGCTCTCTCACACACACACACACAGAGATGCATACATATATACACAAACCTGAACAGCTGCAGACACACATGGGATGCAGACTTGAACACAATCACACACACTCTGATGGGATGCAGACACACACACATACACACACACACACACACACTGACAGGCCACAAACAGACACACACACACACACACACAGTCTGACTGGCCGCAGACACACACACACACACTCTCTCTCTCTCTCTCTCTCTCTCTCTCTCTCTCTCTCTCTCTCTCTCTCTCTCTGACAGGCCGCAAACAGACAGACAGACACACACACACACACACACACACACACACACACACACACACACACACACACACACAGTCTGACTGGCCGCAGACACACACACACACACTCTCTCTCTCTCTCTCTCTCTCTCTCTCTCTCTCTCTCTCTCTGACAGGCCGCAAACAGACAGACAGACACACACACACACACACACACACACACACACACACACACACACACACACACACACACACACACACACACACACACACACACACACACACACACACACACACACACACACACACACACACAGTGTGACGAGCCGCTCCAGTGCCGCTGTAATGAAACATGATGCAGCTGTAATGGATTTCGATCCTGAAGGTGTCTGAAATACACTGAATGTGAGGAGCTTCAACAGAAGAAGATTAAATGTGTGACGTTTTATTTTGAGCCGTTCACTGCCAGCAGAGTAAAGCAGGATTCACCGCGGTGAGCTGCAGATCCGTCATCAGCTGATGATCAGACCTGCGGATCCAGAGTTTCTCATTCTGCTGCATCTGATGGAGTAAGAGGAGCACGGGTCTGCTGTTATCACTGCGGTACAGCGCTTTACACATCTTTAACACATCAAATCATTGAAAAGCATCATCAGAGGAACCGGTTTAACCTACAGACAC